>NC_066268.1:3050303-3353333 GCF_905404315.1 Leptidea sinapis
TTTTTTTGTAATATTTATAAGCAATGGTTGCACACCGTCGGTCAGTCGGTATATGTTCCTAGTTCCGTCGGTTCGTTATAAAATATTTGTTTTTCATTAACTACGAAACATTTCTACCGTATTCAATAAATTAAATATACAAAATAATGTGGGTGTTTTATTCATTTCAAATCTGAGAATATTATGTAAAATTCGTGCCTATATTGAAGCTTATTAAAAAAATTGTGTTCTATTGGTCGAATCAGTGAAGTGAAACGTGATCTAAATATTGATAAAAAAAAATATGAATGGAAATTTCTCACCTTGAAAGCACCTCCAAGGCGGCAGGAGCAGCGGCTGAAGCGCCTGAAAAATTTAAGGGAAGGAAATGGGTGTCACTTTGCGATGGGTACATATTTCTTCCATTTGGAGTGGAGACATTGGGATTGTGGGATCACTCAGCCAGAACCCAACAGAACAGAGTTATCCAGGCGAATTATAAATTGACATGTGACCCGAGATCCGGCACGCACCGTTGCCAAAGAATAAGTTTGGCAATTCAAAGAGACAATAATGGCAGCTTCTTGGGTACCTTACCTGCAGATTCTGACCTTAATGTGGTTTATTATTTATTATTTCGCAGTTTCAAGCACAATTTCATTTGGGAAAAATCAGTTAAAAATCAAGTAGCTGCGCGCTAGGTCACCTACGTCCCCCACTCGTAGGCGAGTAGCGCCCACGTTTTAGTTTGTTCGTTTGAAATTTTTAATTATCTACTTTAAATTATTGATTTTTTATATAATGTTGTATAAGTGCCCCTGTGTTCATCTAATGTCTTTATTGTATCGCCACGTTGTAAATAAAAGGACTGGGGGAAGGAAGTTCAGGGAATTTCAGGGAATCCCTCTTATTTTATAGGTGTAGTGATTATGTTGTTTTAAGTGCATTTCAATTATTCATATGCAAAAATATTCACCTGGTGAGTAGCAAAGAAGACGACAAATGACTAAGGGGTCTTCTTTATCATATACTGATCTTGTACTTGAAATACTCTTCTAGAGTAGCGACAGCATAGTTAGTCGGCCAGAATTGTAATGAAGATCGCATTATCAAACTGGTATTATGATAACGGAAATGAAATGAAATGTATTTATTGCGTCGAATACAGTATACATTATAGATCTTAAATTTATGCAAAAATTAAAAAAATATATCGATTAACCATTAAAACAGGAGTCCAGTAATCCGTTTCTATGGTAAGTTTTTTATTTCTAGAGGTAGATGATAAATTAATTTTATACACATTGTGTATCTACTATCTAGGTATCATGTTGTGGGACAGTGGCCATAAACCAGTCTATCCGGTAATCTAGTGGAACGAGATTCCACTCCTTTTAAATAAATGATTATTTTCTTTTACAAATTTACACGCGTTAAATGGAATTTTCGAATTCGAACTCTTTTTATTAATAATAAGACTATTTCTTCAACACAATTACACAATGGTATGTTAAAATGCAGGTGAAACTGACAACGAAATACACAGGTAATAGGCAAGAGACTTGTTTTTGTTTTTTTGTAAGAAATGCTTTTTATTATTTGTTGTTGAAAAACTATACAGAGTAATAATCTTTATATATATATATATTTCTTGTGTGCGTGTGTATGTCACTGAACTCCTCCTAGACGGCTGGAGAGATTCTAATGAAACTTTCTGTGTGTATTCAGGTGGATTCGAGAATGGTTTAGATTCACAATTGAACTACCTCCTAAACGGCTGGACCGATTTTGATGATTTTTTTTGTGTGTTGCAGTGAATTTGAGATTGGTGTGTGTCTTGAGGTGGATTTGAGAATGGTTTTGATTCACAATTGAACTACCTCCTAAACGGCTGGACCGATTTTGATGATTTTTTTGTGTGTTGCAGTGAATTTGAGATTGGTTTAGACTCTCAATTCCGTCGATATAATATAATTATCCTGCTCATGTGTATTTAAGTGGACCAACGGATGGAAGGATTTTTGAAATTTAAGACGTGTGTCCGAAATTTCCGACAGGACAACGTCTGTTGGGTCCACTAGTATTAATATAGAGGTTAAGGATTGGTCTCCGCTGCGCTACAGTAGTTGTATCTAGTACTTATATTAGATATGACATGAAATAATTGTGGAGGAATCAATTTTGAGAAAATAGATGCCTTTTATGCCTTTTTCCAACTAGATACCGCACTACCTAAGAACAATAGCTTCTTTATCACGGCAACTATTAGATGCTTGTGTGCGTGGCATCTTGACACTCAATGGCATCTATCAAATTTTGTAACATATCTTCGTGTTTATTTACATAGAATTTAATAAAATATAACATAATTACTGATGATGATGTAATCCCAGTGTCTTTCTTATAGTATTATTTTTACAAAGTTTTACTACGCAACCCGGCATTTTAGTTTCAATTATTAGCAAAGTTTAACAGAACATATGGCACGTCATAGTCACACATTGTTCGAGACTGGCTCGAGTACGTTTTTATTTGATTCCCCATTAAAATGATTTTATTCCACTGCGTAACAATAACTTCCTTAGCGGAATGTTAATGTACTCACTACTCTACTGCCTTTGTTATTAAAAACTTCAAAGTATAAATCAATTCAAATTACAACATACTTCAATATTGTTATGAATAAATCAATGCTTAAAACATCGTAAATTGACTTCTTTATCATTGAAATTTAAAAATAAATCTAACAATTACAAGCCACCCCATAACTTTCCCGCCAAAATACTCTTAATTAAAGATTACATCCGCGTCAACTGTCGGCTTTGGATTAATAAAAAAATAACAGTAATTTTACAAAAAAACACCCAGTTTTATTAAAAAAGCGACACCCATTAAAATTGCTTTGCGAGGGTCGTATTGTGTCGCGCATCTGTCAATCGTTTTTTAGTGGAAATGGGGAGAAATTGTTCAAAAATGGGTTAAATGGTATAAAAATTTGGCAAAACATTGTAAAGGACGCGGGTTGAGGGTTAAGCTCCGTGACGATGTCAACATAGTGTCAACTTAACCCCGCACAGGCACGCCGGATTTTATAATAGTTTTAATATTTTTGATAATATATTTACTGCACTTTTATTCTTGAATTGAATCTTGGTTTTATCCTACTTAATATAGGTAATGGATAAAACATAATGGGATTATTAGTAGACTCGTAATGGCAATAGGCAGAACACTAAATTTGAAACTACGTAAAGATTAAATTATTAAAACTTTCGTGAGACATTATTAATTTATTTATTAATACGCATGTCTGAGACGGGACGGAACCCACGTGAACTCCGAATGGTCGAAAACTAGACGGTACCCACACCGATAAACCTATTTAAAGATACTCAGTTTCATGAAAATTACGAAATGGATTCGGACTAAATTTCATAGATTTATTATATAAATTGAATTGACAAATTATTATTACAATATTTAGAAAAACACCGTCATTATCATAGACTAATTATAGGATTATAACATAGGGCTAATTTTTTTATAAAAATTTGTTGAATAACGCTTTACATCGAACTGTTTTAGGATGAGGGGAAGACAAAGAAACTGAAAACGAAACAAAGCGTATATAGACGCTATCCACACAGTGCCGGACTAAACACACACTTGAAATTGCTACAGGCTCCGCGTACAACGGGGCCCGCAAATCCAACTCTAACTGAGCGTTCTTTGAGTGTATTTTAATAATACGTGGTACTACATACTCAAAATGATACGTATCCTATCTAGCGTATCTATCGCTACAATAGATAAAAAGTGCTAATCATGCCATAATGTCATAATGCCGCAGAGAAGTTGGAGATCAAGCCAGCCCTCTCGACCAAAAGTCGACTTTCTTCAAAATGCAAAAGCAATTAATAAACGAAATGAAAGTAACTTATACTCCAATGATATTGGTGAATCACCTTTAACATTTTTTTGTTATATTATTCATATTTTTGTTATTATTTTGTAAACAAAATCAGCAACATTTTATTAACAGCGACTTTTTAAGTGCGATGAATTTCTTTAACGACAATACGGGATGAAACGATTAGGACGTACTAGCATCTGCTGTTTGATACGCCCTGCCCATGACAATGCAGTGCCTCTCAAATTCTGAGCGGCACTATAATTGCGCTTGTCACCTTCAGATATAAGATATTAATTCTCATTTTCCCAGTTATTTCACTAGCAACAGCGCCCTTCAGACCGAAACACAATTATGTTTACACATTACGTTACATTATTACTATATTATTACGTTACGCCGTTATGGCACCCTTATCAAGGCAGCAATCAGCATCCTATGCAAAGAAGCCTCCCACTGGTAAATGCCATGAATAGCCCTTTTTTATGCCCCGGGGAAGCTCAGGGCGAAAATATTTAATTTTTATACAAGCTTTATAGTAATTTATCTGCCTATAAAAAATTGTATCTATATTTGTATTTTTTTTTTTTATGGAATAGGAGGACAAACGAGCGTACCTGGTGTTAAGTGATCACCGCCGCCCACACTCTCCTGCAACACCAGAGGAATCACAAGAGCGTTGCCGGCCTTTAAGGAAGGTGTACGCGCTTTTCTTGAAGGTACCCATGTCGTATCGTCCCGGAAACACCGCACACGGAAGCTTATTCCACAGCTTCGTGGTACGAGGAAGAAAGCTCCTTGAAAACCGCACTGTGGAGGACCGCCACACATCCAGATGGTGGGGATGAAATCCTAACTTGTGGCGTGTCGTGCGAAGGTGGAATTCGGCGGCAGGAATCAGGTTGAAAATTGTTGTATTATTTATTACTAACTAAAAAAAAATAACAAAAAAACAACCGCCTTCAAAAACACTATTCCAAAACAATATATACAATGTGCACTAAAAGTATAAAAATAATTGCGTATTTTTATACAATCTAATTAATTAATCTAATTCTAGTTACGATTATTGTTATTTTTGGAATCGGTGTCCTTCCGCCGCAACCTGCTCTCTCCCCTCACGACTCAAGCACATCTCACCTATAACTATGTATTACAATAACGTTTTGAGCTAACAAACATAAAAAAAATACCGACGAATTGAGAACCTCCTCCTTTTTTGAAGTCGGTTAAAAATAATCCAAAAGAGGCAAATACAAGAAGCAGACCAAGGGCCAAGACCTAAAAAATATTATAGTACGGGCCCCTCGGTTGCCGGTTCCGGTACTGTATCCACAATAAATAAATTAGTTTCGTCGTTCTGAAACAGAACACAGCTTTGACCATAGACTTACAATATACTAGCGTATAGCCAAACAAAGAGAAGAACATTTTTAAAGGAGAAACAGCAAGATAAAAAAGGTAGACGAATCTATCAAAATAGGATATAATATCACTTAGGTATTGAAAGTCAAAAACTACCACCCGTTCAAAAAAGTATGCCTCAGACCTAAGAAGAACTGGCGCAACAAACTTATCGAGATTTTTTTTTCATAAAAAAGTTAAGTTTATTACTTAACAGCCTGAGACGGTCACTCCAAGCCCAATCAGTGGTATCATTAAAAAAAGTCATCTTTATAGTAACCTTTACCACACAAACGTTTTTCAACAATTCTTTTGAATAACTTAAGTAATACATTTGTTTTGAACATTGTTTCAGATCATAAAAAACATAAATACAAGACTTACTTACTCGACTTATTGTTACGGTAATCGATTATGATTGACAAGTCGTAAACAGTCAGCCACTCTTGAAAATAGTTCCTAAGCATTTTGAATATAATACTAAACCTAATAGACAAACCAAACTTCTAGGATTAATTACACAAATAAAATTTGAAAACAAAATTTATGAACGATGCGGGACTCGAACCCGCGACCTCTCGCGTTCCGTGCGAGCTTCCAACTGAGCCAACCGTTCGAGAGACGTATTGTTGATAAATCTTGTATGTCTTGTTCAACTCTCTGGTAGTGGCATCATCTACAGGATCTACTTTACAGTTGAGTCGCGGGTTCGAGTCCCGCATCGTTTTGCCACTTTGACCAATCAAATTAGTCACGCATTATTCAGGTCGTCTATACGCTAATATATATCTAGAACTATGGTTTAGACTTTAGACTAAGGCTGAGACCCATAGACCTTACTTAGAATTTGCTCAGACCTTACTTACGAAAAAATTTGCTCAGTGTAAGCTTAGCATAATAAGTGATTAAGTGCGTTAATCAAAGAACATACTATGATAAGTGATTTCATTTTTTATAGTCATTTGACAACTGAAGTTATTCTGGGCTTAAGTTAAAACAGCCCAATACAAAAGTCATGTTCGTGTTTTATCACACTCAGCTAAGTTTTTCGTAAGTAAAGTCTGAGGAAAGTCTAAGAACGCTCTATAGATCTCAGCCGAAAAGCTCCGGCTCATAAAAAATATCGTAATGTACAACATATTCTTCTAATAAGTAAACATATGCGTCTCCGCTGCGCTCCAACTAGATACCGCAGGCGTAATCGCAAAGTACGTCAACTAATACTACGGCCAAGTGGGCGAGCCAGTCTAGAACAATGTGTGACGTTGACGTGCCACATGTTCTGTTAAGCTTTGCTAAACTAAAATGCCGGTTTGCGTAGTGAAACTTTGTAAAAATAATACTACAAGAAATAAGAAATACACTGGCATCACAAATCATCAGTAAGTATTTTGTATTTTATTAATTTCAATGTAAAATAACACGAAGCGTATATGTTACCATGGCAAGTTAATATGCCATTAAGTGTCGAGATGCCACTCACATAAGCATCTTTACAAATAGCCAAAACACACACCAATATAAAGTTGCCTTAATAAAAAAGTTATTGTTCTTAGGTAGTACAGTATCTAGTTGAAGCGCAGCGGAGACCAATCCGTAATCTAAGCGTGTGTCACTATCAGCCTGACGCATTTAATTATTATAGTTAAATATAAATCATTTGTACGTCATGGCTGACACATTAATAATTATTATTGTCGTAATTGTGGTTAACAATTAATAATATTGTGAGTAATTACTAACTATCAAAGGCTCTACTAATTCTAAGAAAATATTATATAGGCGCAGTGCTGTTAGTATTCCAAGATAGTGATGTTTATAATAATTTTGTTTGTAGCCAAAGATGTATGCTATTAGCGCGCGTCACTATAAAGTGTCCAAATTGGGGCACATTTTGACAGTTTGTAACTTAAACTTTTCGTTCTTTATTTTTTAAATCACGCCATCCCTTTTTCATCATCGCAATATGTAAGTGAGCTAAGCGGAATACAAATTCGGCGGTTTTGAAACTACGTAAATAACACAGGTATATTAATGTGCACTGAAACAGAATCAGGATGGACGAATTATGAGAAACTGTTCATAATCTGCAGAAGATTAAAAAAAGAAAATTGAAATTTCTCCCATTGCTTGACATGACGTCTGCTAGTGACGTCACTTCTGTGAATGTTATCAATAATCAATTGATATTAAGGAAGGGTTAAAATGGTATTGTTGTTATGTCACGTTATATATTAGTATTCTAATTTAAATTTTGACATAATGTAATTGTTCTGATAAATAATACATTTTTTGGATTATTTTTCACATGATTAACAAAATGAAACTACAAATTAGTGGTTCCTTGCTATTGTCATCAGCTCTATTATAATAGATATTAACAGTAGGTTCGTGAAAATTCTAAAAACCGATATCTATAGGCATAAAAAACCCTTACGGACAATGATCGTTTTAAGCTTGTATGACGCTTTTTTAAAGGTTTTATTAACGGTGTGTGGCGTGAATTAACGCAACATTACAACCTTTCAAAGAACTAAGTAGATAACGTTACAGTTCGACGGACCAGTAAAATTCTGCAAAATATAATTAATTACACAGTCCGACTTTCTTTTCTGACTTACTAAATATAATAAATCAAAGAACTTGAAAAAGAGAGTTGAAAATAACCACAGATAGATGAAAATTAATATTGAGTCCAACTTATCACTCCAAAATACAACTTATATAAAAAATTAAAGAATTAAAATTTTATTAATTGAATTAAGACATTAGTTATATCTATCAGAATTTTAATACTTCCAATAAATAATAAGTAAACAATAAGCAATCAATCACAAACTTATATCACGATCTTGACATTTCGCCTTTGGGGCTGCAACAAAACTTTTTTGAACAATTTTACGTAAAAAATATAAATTCGTTACGAGATCAACTCTAAATCATTTTCTAAACAGCCATTGTTATTTAAACCCTTGCTTTTTCCAAAGCGTGACAGACGTGCGCCACATTAATTCTAAAAAAATGTACAAAAAACTTTAATTCACTAAATACACACTGACCTACATTCACTAAATCCATGTTTTCCACAATTCTGTAAAAAAGGCACCCCTTTAATACAAGTTTTTTACGCAATTGTGTAATTGAATTCAATCCTTTGGAAAAGGGTTCAATAAAGTACCCGAAATTAGCTTTTTTACGCGGGTTGTGATTTTTTTGACATCTAGCTGTCTTTGTTTGCGCGCGAAAATTATACGTTTTGTCAGAATTTCGCGCCATTTAATACGGACATCTGCCGCTGAGAAAAAAGTTTTAAATACAATGCAAATAGGGGTGGCGCACGCAGGACATTAATTTTTTGAAACGACGTTTTTGTGTAAAATAGGGAAATGCATTTAAAGTGTATCGAATGGTCATACTCCCCTAAATTTAATGTCCTTCTTGCATATCCGAGGGAATCAAATAAAACGTGTATTAGTTATTATTATCGTCTGGTTTAGCAATTGGCTATTTGACATTGTACTGCAATTTATTACTGCATTACGAGAAAGCTAGCAACCTTAGAATTCGAAGAAATATTTCATAAACATTTATTCTTATTTAAATTATTAGGAAAATCACTTAGTTATTAGACTGTCTATAACTTCTGTCCAATATTGGATTATGTGTACCAGCTTATCATTGTCGAATTTATAGTAACTATATACCCAATTGACGCCAATACAATTAAATAAAACACTTTTTATAGAATTAGTACGCGTGTATATTAATTGTATTCGTGTTACATTCGTTTTTGAATTAAGGTTAAATTTTATTATTATTTTAGCTAGCCCGACGATTTAGCCCCCTATTCAGAGCACTTTTCAGGGGGCAGTGGTTGACGCCAGTACACGTTCGATTTTCCAGAAATAATTAGGGCTCAAATTCACCTATCTATCTTGCTTCAAATTATGTCAGAGTAAATTCATTAGTAACAATTATATAGATACAAATTTTAATACATTTGGTAATTTTAAGAAACATCTAAACTTATAGCACTGTACATACATATAAGTAACATAATATATAGATAAGAATTAAATATAAGAAATTTAAAATTATAAGTAGTCATAGCATTAACTGTATATCTAGCTGGTCATCCTTTTAAATTAAAAAAGCCATAACTAGTAATTATTATAGTAGGTACAGAAAATTTAAAGAGATTTATATTTTTAACAGACTTCAAAAAGGAGGAGGTTCTCAATTCGATCGGTATTTTTTTTATGTATGTGCACGGATTACTCTGAGATTTATATTTCGATTTTCGTGATTCTTCTTTAGTTGGATGCGAAATGTTTTCCATTTGGTCCTCCAAAAATGTTACATAGTTGGCCCAGTAGTTTGCATATTATGAACATTTTTTAAGAAGATTTTTGTCTACGTAGATGATATAATTGTTTTTGTGTACGGCTTTTTAAGAGTTTCAATTCCAGTTGATTATAGATTATTATTATTAACTGACACTAAAAAGTAAAAAATAAAAAAAAACGACTTCTAAAACTGAAAAGTATCAAATAACAAAAATTTAATTTAATACACCTCTTATACAAACCTTTACCTTTAATACTAATAAAATACCTTACATTTGTATGTGCTACATATTGATAGCTTTGAAGTCGGTGCCAAGCCAAATGTAATAGTAGGTACCTACACTCGCCACGCGTCACTTTGAGCGGGATAGCTCTAGAACAAAACAATCAAGCGGACAGACACGCGTGGCCAGACAACCTTAATAATTACAGTAAGTAAGCTGTTTATAATAATAAGTTTTATTTTGTTTAGGGCTTGGCACCGACTTCAAACCTATCAATAGGTAAATAACACATTTAAATAATAGTATTTTATTAATATTAAAGGTTTGCACAAAAGGTGTATTAAATTAAATTTTTTAGTTATTTGATACTTTTCAGTTTTTGAAGTCAGTTTTTTTAAACGTAGTTTTTTTTGCTATCATATGTATGCTTAACGATGCCGTGTAGTGTGTACATTTTCCTTCAGACCTGTCAATAAATTAAAAAAAATTCTGAGAATTAGAACTACGCGCATTGGACCTCAAAGACCGTATTTACGCAAAATAATTCTCTAGATAGATTTTATGACTCTAAAACGGGATACGAACGATTGGCTTCTATGAGGTGATGATCTAAGTGGCAAAAACTTAAGACTTTTTCTTCTCTTTCTTTCAATTAGTAGCGAGGCAACACAGGACCCAAACCAGTACTATTAAACATTTTGTTTATATAGTATATAGATCATAGACTAATAATATACTAGGTACAGGCAAACAAAGCGTTTAGAGACAGAAGATACAAGATAGAAAACGTAAGCGAATCTATTATTACTGTAACCAATTTTGATTGATAAGTCGTAAACAGTCAGCCACGCATGACATAACCTCCTTAGTATTTTGAAAATTAAACCACTAGCTAACGCACACATTGATAAATCAAAATTGGTCACACACTATCGGACTGTGAGGTATATACTTAGTCTATGGTATAGTTAGTAAGTCATCAACAGGCGAGCTTAGGACTCACTTGATGTTAGGTGATAGCCCACTCTGTAGGCACATTATTGATGACTTGATCAAGTCTTAATTTAAATTTAGAATTAGTACTGGGTATATTATATATGTATTAATGTATAAACTCGAAAAGGTTAACCCACCCCGTCGTCATTTATTAGTTAAAGTTTTGTCACATGGAATTTACTCAAATAACAACAAATTAACCAAACACAGAAAATAGATCCAATATGTTCACCGCCCTGACTCCAAAAGTCATTACTTTTGAAATTGAAATCACTCATGTTTTTGAAGTTACTTAATACTTCTTTTGGCGCGATGGAGAAAAATTATGAGAGAGAATTTTTTACGATTCGCGCGCACACCGACACCTGAATTCTACATCGTGAAGTTAATTCTAGGTGGCATGAAAATCGATAACTATGTTCAAGTTGTATATTCTAGTATTTTTATATTTAGAACACGTGTTTCGTAACAGTACAATTAAACAGTGTGAATAAACAAATATTATTTTGGTGTTTTTTATTAAATCAATTTCATATACGACGGTTATAGTATTTACTAATAATTTATTAGTATATCTATATATTATATTGAATATTAGTGATAAAACTGATTTGAATAAACTGTTTTGAGTGCATTTATAGATTTGAGGTTAATTGTCGGTATGTATAATTTATTTACATCGTTAATTAAAAATTATTACAATTATTATCTAAAAAAATTTTTTTTTTTCGTTTTGTTTTATTTCTGATATATTAACAAATTTAATGTATAAATAAAAAATAAAAAATCTATGCTTGTTTATATTAACCTTAAATGCTGAGCGTTTATACTATTTTTGATCTTAACTATTTGTTAAAATTTGATTTATTTTTCCATACGCCAGAGAAGTATAACTTCTAACGCGTGTACATAAGTACACACACTCTTTTTTTCAGTAATCATGTGAATAAAACACATGTTATCTAAAATACATTGTATAATTACTAGGCATCGTAGTACATATAGTCGATGAGCAAAGTCGCGGCCAAAAGCAGTGCCTTCTCTTCCACTGTGAGGTCTCGCTCGAACGCCACCCCAAACCTGTTAAAAAATAAAATAAAATTAAGACAATACTGCACATCAGTATGTGCCCAGTGATTACTTAGCCTAAGGCTAAGATTTATAGAGCGTACTTAGGCTATGCTCAGACTTTACTTACGTGTAATTTAGCTGATAGTGATAACCGCGAACTTGACTTTTGCATTTGACTATAAAAACGAAATCAAAGAATATGCTAAGCTCAACTAAGTTTTACGTAAGCAAAGTCTAAGTACGCTCTATAGATCTTACCCTTAATCTTGTACATATCTTACTAAGATGACGACGGGCACAGATAAGCATAATGGGCTTCTCACTTACCATCAGGGTCTTATAAAAATAGTAAATATAGCTTTACTCTACAACCGTATTTTAATGAAGCTTTTCTTGTATTTTTTATTTACAAATTTATATTTTACTGAACACTATGTCATTGCGTGACGTTGTATTCAAAGCGCGGTCAAAACACAACTGAATGAAAACTCTGCCTACTAGACGCGTAGGCAAAGTGAACCTGAAAACGCGTTCTTCCAAAGATTACCAAATTTTGGGTTAATTTAATAATAATAAAAAGGTAACTTTTACGAACAAAAAACACACACCTGTCAGTGACGGGTGCAAAGAAAAGTGCGTGCAGGATCCCCTGCCAACGCTTGCACGTGCTGCCGACGTGGGTTCCATCCCTCTTCTGTATGCTGAACTGAATATCCCTGAAGAAGCTTATAGTAAAGCGGGGACCTGCACAAAGTAAAAACTTAAAGTGGTAAACTTATTGAGAAGAAGAAATAAAAGAAGAAATGTTGAGGGTGTTTGTCCACAAAGAGTTTGATAACACTTGACAGTCGCACTAGGGATCCTTGTAAATGAGCAAATGATGTATGTTTGTCTAAACATTGACGTGATTGTGGTAAAAGGAAATCTGTAATATTTGCATACTTGCCTTTGGAAAGGGGCTTTTTCTATGTTCTCCAAAAATAAATATCTGGGGGGGCCTATCTGCGTTTTTACGCAATATGGGTAGCCCCCATTTATCGCAGGGAATGTTCAGAAGAGCTGTTTTGACCTGATTTCTGCCACCGAATTCGACACTGAACCACACGCCACAAACAAAAATAACACCTTCACTATCTGTATTTGTGCGCTCCTCTACAGTGCGGTTTTCATGTGCCATGCACAGCTAAGTTATGAAGTGAACTACCATGCACGGTGTTTCCACAACGATAAGATATGGATACCTTGCACCTGTCTAAAACGGGGCTACATTATGAACTATTGACGGCAGTGATCATCTACCATCTAGTGACCCTATTCTTGTTTGTCTTCCTACTCATTAAGAAAGTCAAAATAGGTGTGGTAAGTTGCTCACGAGTCAATCCTCTTTGGGAACTCTTTTGAAGTACTGCTATAGTATAAGTTAGATCAAGACCTTGAAGCCAAAACACTTCTTCGCCATTCTCTCGTTTCACCACGTATATGGGTCGAATAGGAGTCCACTGTTGCTCAATGGAGCCTATCCTTCGACCTGGCGGGGCAAACACCTGAAAATATTAGCAATCTTTTCTTATAATCATTCAAATCCTCACAAAAGTATTTCATCTGTTCCGGTCTTAACAGTCACTTCTGTTCTGTTCTAAAAATGTACTATCTACCTATCCATCTATTTTAAAGCTTTCAAATTAATTTTATTATTTTAATTATTCAAAATTTTTTCAATTTATTTTAATTTTATTCATAGCTCTCACGTTATCTTCAGTGGTCGCCAAAAACGAAAATATTTTGCGCATATCATCAATGGGATTCTTTCGTGTTAGTTTACCCACAAAAAGCCAGTTTACAACAGTCGTACCAGATGATTCTGCGTCAAACAACGCTATGGCACACCTTTTGGGAGCTCGTTGTTCGACAGGCAAATACATACACCAAATGTGTAATGACCAGCAGGTGCAGCTATAGCACTCCAAATAGGCTTGAGGATCGCACTATTCGATAGCAGTCTATCGTCAATTTTAAAGGTAACCTGTATTTTTTGTAGTTGACAAGGCAGAATCCGAGCGGTGCACGCATAGGGTCGGTCGATCCTCATTATTTCTTCAGAGCAGTTGTTGAACACGCGGAGCTGCATCGGGCGTAGACCATAACATAGGTAGCCGACCCACCAGCTGACAATTATAATCATTTATTTTATCGGATTCATCCATACATGAGATTACATCCTACATTATACAGAGATACATTTAAATAAAATAATTCTTGGAACTTTTGTATGAATGTATGTTCGTTGTCACATGGTATCATGACTTTCGTCTAAGCCGTATTTATTTACTAAAAAGGCTTAACAACTAATTTGGAATTAGAAATTGAACTGTATTTGAGCTGCTGTTATATAGATATATTATGTATTACAGAACATTGGCGGAAGAGTCATCAGCTCCAGTTTTGTTTTAGAGAACATAAAGTAGTCAGTTCGTTTTGTAGAAGTAGGGCAATACATGGAGGTTCCCTAATTATTATTAATAATAGATTAAAATGTAAAAATAGAAGATATATTGTTAATCTCTCTATAGAACAACTAATTTAGTAAGCTTGTCTAGAACTAGAGCAATTTATTATTGTAAGTGTATACCGCCCCCCCACTGCATCATATGAACAGTTCCAACATAGAATGGAGGAGGTACTATCAAAATTTAGTAAAACCAGCAAGTCAATTATAGTGTGTGGAGATTTTAATATAAACTTGCTTGAACCTTCGGCCAATCGTACTAGCCTTAAAAATTTATTTCAAAGTTTTAATTTGTTCAATGTATTTTGGGAACCTACTAGAATCACTTCTACAATAGCAACCTGTTTAGATAATATTTTTACAAATGTTACTATTACTAGTAAACTCATAATTAATAATCTTCAGTCCGACCATAGTGGGCAACTTGTAAAAGGAAATACAAGATTGGACAACGTCAGACCAAAAAAGGTGACGATTATATCAGTTACGGGTAGCCGTCTTGAGAGGTTTAGAAATAATTTCGTAAATACGATACCATTTTTACACTGTGGTGAAACTGCTAATTTTCACTATAACTTAGTCTTCAATTCCTTCTGTGAGGAATTTGACAGGATTTTTACTCCAGTAACGGTGACAGTAAACAACAAACATTGTTTTAATGATTGGGCAACAATGGGTATCCACAAAAGTCGTAAACGCTTATATGACCTTTATTATGAGAAACATCACAATAATAGTGAAGAATTTAAAATATATGTAAAAAAATACTCCAAGCTTTTTAAAATAGTTTGTCATGAAGCGAAAACACGTTTCATTGCAGATAAAATTAAAAACAGTAATAATAAAGTAAAAGCGACTTGGAGTGTAATTAACAATGAAACTGGTAGATCGAATTGCCGTAACACCGCTATCTGTTTAAATATTAATAATCGCGTTATAAATTCGGAACTAGAAATTGCAAATGAATTTGATAAATACTTCTCCAAAATCCCGATTATCAGGAGCAAAGACCTTAGCTCTTCACCAAAAGCAGCATATGATATGCTTAAATTACACATACCAGTATCTTCCACTGATTTGAAATTTAAGTATGTTACAGGTAGCGATATAATAAAAATCTTCAAATTAATTAACCTAAAAAATACAAAAGACCTATGGGGCCATTCAACTAATATTGTAAAATACATACTTGACATTATAGCACCTGAATTAGCAATAATATTTAATGAATGCATAGATGAGGGTGTGTTCCCTGACCTCATGAAATACAGCAAAGTTATACCTTTGTTTAAATCGGGCAGTTCTTTTGACCCTGCTAATTTCAGACCTATTTCACTGCTGCCTGTTTTTAGTAAAATTTTTGAAAACCTTTTGCTTCAACAGCTACAAATGCATTTTTTTAAATTAATGAACAAAAATCAATTTGGTTTCACTAGTGGCTTATCAACAATTAATGCGGGTACTAGACTCTTTGAGCACATTTTTGACGCCTGGGAAGAGTCACAGGATGCATTGGGCATTTTTTGTGATTTGTCCAAAGCATTTGACTGCGCCCACCATGAAACTTTACTCCTAAAACTAATGCATTATGGAGTAAAAAATAGAGCCCTAAATCTGTTAAAATTATATTTAAGCGAAAGAGTTCAGATAGTCGATATAAATGGCAAACGGTCTTCGGGTAAACCTGTGGGAATAGGTGTTCCACAGGGTTCTATTCTCGGTCCTTTCTTATTTCTTATATATATTAACGATCTACCGTTTGTGGTAGATGATAGCCATGAGATTGTATTGTTTGTTGATGATACTTCACTTATTTTTAAAGTGAAGCGACGTGCAGATATTGATGACGAGGTAAACAATGCACTCTCAAAGATAGTGCGTTGGTTTGAGACGAATAATCTGCACTTAAACAGTAAAAAAACAAAGTGTTTACGGTTCATTACACCAAACACAGCGGAGTTACAAAAAAATGGCTCTGTTGTAAATCCTATTACTCCACTGCTGAGTATCTAAATGATCGGACAGTCTGGGACTAGATTGTGATTATTTTATAGCAATAGAAATGACTGTACAATATTGTTTATTTTTATTGAAAAGAGCGCAAAAAAGAATGCTGGGAGAGTTTCTTGCACCGCTTCTTCTCTCTCAGAGCGCCATTTGTAATAGTTATTAGAAATGACATCAAAACGAATTCTAAAGGAATCAATTAAGAGAAAATAAATGCCTTTTATGCCTTTTAATATACAATTAATACTATGACTAATTATAATTTAACATTAACATTATTGTTAATTTAGCAGTACTAATACTTTTGTTTATGTATCCTAATTATAAGGGTTCAAAAGCATATTAATAATTTATGAAAGAAATGAACTTATGGTGCGTTTCCTCGCAATTCTAAGGATTTCATATAGAAGAATTTTAATTTTTCTTTGTATCCTTACATTAAGGATTGGTCTCCGCTGCACTCTAACTAGAAATATCTAGTTAGAGTGTAGCGCCTGCAATAGCAGGCGCAATCGCGAAGTGCGGCAGCTAGTACTACACTCAAGTGGGTATACTCGAGCCAGTCTCGAGCAATGTGTGACGTTGACGTGCCAAATGTTCTTTTAAGCTTTGCTAATAACTAAAACTAAAATGCCGGGTAACGTAGTAAAACTTTGTGAAAATAATACTACAAGAAAAAGGAAGACACTGGGATCATATATCATCAGTAAGTATTTTGCATTTTATTGATTTCTATATAAAATAACACAAAGCGTATGTTACACAATTTGAAAGATGCCACGCACACAAGCATCTAATAGTTTCCGTAATAAAAAAGCTATTGTTCTTTGATAGTGCGGTATCTAGAAAGAGTGCAGCGGAGACCAATACTTAATCTAAGTTTGTACTTTATAATAGTGTAATTATTAGAAACATCCCTGAATATTTTTTTTTAATTGACTGAATTCCAATGATGTAATTTTTATAATACTTTTTATAATGCCATATTAAGCGAAGGAATTGATGTTAAAGTCTTAGGTTTACGAAAGAAAATACCAAGCATTTTAAGACCCCAACTCCTCGTCTAAAAAGACACCAAATCTTTGATATGGTTTATTTGATTTATTGGTATTTATTTACTATCAATTTTTTTTCAATAAAATTACATTTGGACGCATTAAATTCCATCAAATTATTTTTACACCATAACATTATACGATGGATGTCATTCTGTAGTTTCGTTTGATCCTCTGAACAAGCAACTGTACGATATATTTCATGTCGAAATTTGATTCTTGAATACTTTTGGAAATATCGTTTATAAATAGAATAAAAAATAAATGTGTAGCTTTCGTGAATAATTAAAATACAAACTTAATGATTACAGATACGGAAGAGCGTGATCCCAACGTGGTCCCAAACAATTATATCATGTAATTATGTTGTTACCACCATTAAAGAAATTTGAGTAATGAATATTTGGTCTACCATTAATTTTACTCTCGCCTGTAATTATGTTTGTTTCTAAATATAATGAAGATTTCTAAAACTAGCAATTGTTGCGGTTGAAAGAACAAACTTTTGATCTTTAGGTATATGCAATTTTTTTACCATGGTAATATATTAAAAAAACAATAAAGCATGGCGCTTCTTAACTTACAGGACTGTATCATAAACAGCCGCTAGAAGGTATTAAATTATCTATATGGTCGCCCATGGACATCAGCAATACCAGAGTCCAGAGGTGAAGAGATGTGTCTGTACTTTACGGGGTTACAGGAGAATGCTCCCATAATGATGGGTAGATGATTCCAGTTGTACGAGGGCAAAAGTTATCCATCGCAAGTTATCTTAATTTTTTTTTATGACAATAAGGCACAAGACGATCAGGACGTTCAGCTGCTGGTAATTGATACGCCCTGCCCGGAATTCTTGAAAACCCCAAAAACTCTGAGCGGCACTAAAACTGCGCTCGTCATCTTGAGACATAAGATGTTAAGTCTCATTTGCTCAATAATTTTACTAGCTACGGCGTCCCTCAGATCGAAACACAGTAATGCTTACACATTACTGATTCACGGCAGTGCGAATTCAAAATAATTCAAAAAAATACAGAAAAACAAAGGATTGGTCCTTATCAGCTACAGAGTCCATTGGTTCAATAATACAGGTGTATTTTTTTAAATCATTCGGGTCGATTTCCGTCAAAAGTTCAATATTTAAAAAAAAAAACTAAATATGCAGTTATTGGTTTTGATAAGTCGAGGGCATGACTCCTATTACGACTTTCCTCCGTAGTCTAGTAGTTTCCGACTTGGCCATCCCCACCCTTCTCAAAAGTTTCGGCAGTGATCATTTAACATCAGGTAACCTGTAAACCTGTAGGTATACTTGTTATTCCAACTCTTCCACAAAAAATAAAATAAAAGACTTTATTTCTGGTTGCGGGCTTTTTTAGATGTATCCGAGCTTCTTTTGTGGAGTTGATTTGACAATACCGCGCGAGGAAATATATTACACAGTTTGTAAGAAGTTGTTTTTGTAGATAATACTCTACTACCTGTTGTCTTCTTCAACAGTATAAACTAGATTACGATCCGGAGTTCTGATGTAGAATCTATTCTTCTTTCCTCTGAGAAAAACGACGCTCTTGACGCGAAGACGTTTGGTAATCAGCAACCGGTCTACATCAAGCAGTTCGGACAGAATGTAAGTCTCCGATATGGCCTGTGGAATTTATTTATTAAATTATTTATAAAAGTCGTGCTAATTCTTATAATTGATTTGCAAGGACAGCAATTTTTTATTTTTAGCCTTCACACACACTAAAATACCAATTCGAGAAACCCATATATGTTACTCCTAAATACTCTGGCCGTCTGCGCAATTGATACATTAATGGCGATTGCTTCAGGGAATCCATATTGCTGATAAAATTATGGTTTACTTCAAGTTTTGGATTATAGAAATAATTGGCTATAATTGATGGTAAATGAAGACTTGGCGCTGTTACTGCTGCTTACCATCTGTTAGGTATCGCAGATATTGTCCTGTTATACACGTATATATATATAATAACAATTTAATAGAATTTAGATGAGCTAAAGATAATAAGCAAATGCAAAGTCGTTATTAAGTATATCTTTAACATTAATGCTCGCATAATATTTTTTTTAACTTACTCGTGCAAGTCACTGAGTATTTGACGTTTGAGTATTTTTTGTTGCATCACTTTACTTAAATTGTAATTAAAATTAATTGTAAAACGATTAAGCTGTAAATATTGATTTAAAAAATGAATTTCTTGTCACAACTTCTTATTAAAGCACCTTTTCCGAGGTGGTAGTACCTAATGGTATAAAGTATAATTTTTGGGATTCATAACAGTGTCCATAGTGTTATTTCTTTGACCTAAAATAGAATTATATTAATTTGATTTGATTTGAGAACATAAATGCATAGGATTACTTTTGCTTGTTTTTTAATCAAATTGAACTGGAAACTGTACGAATAATTATATATATTTCGGTACTCGGATTAACAGATTCGGCTAATATTTCAGTTCTTATTTTTAGGGAATGGTACATGCTGGGAAAATGGGAATGCATTATGCTTGGAGTGTTATTCTCAATACCATTTTATATTATATGTGTATGTACGTATTGGTAGGGACTGGGGATATATAGTCAAAATAGGAGTTAAAATCTCTTCATAAATTACAACGCCTATATGGTTAAGGGTGTTCAAAAAAGCTGGTAACTTGCGTCACCTGAGGTTTAGTAATTGTTTCCGGAGTTCCAGTCCTAGATGACTCCTTGATGATGTCATTGATTGGCTGCACCGGCGCTGGGATGGGCGCTGTTTGCATCATCATATTGTTGCTACCACATACCAATTTATTATTATGTAAATACACTTCTATAAACTTTTATGTATTTGATATTGACGTCAATGTTAATCTGCGTCAAATTATATTTTTAAGTGTAAGTTGCCAAGTGCTGATAATATCTACCATAGATAAACAAAACGTGCGAGAGAGAAGAACATCTCTACCTAACGGAGACAGCATGATAGAAATGTGCGTTGCTGAAAATAGAGGCAACGTTAGGCGGTAAAAGCCTCCTCCAAGTTTTTGCATTGGTATCATCCATCCCTGACTTCTCTCTCCCCGCAACGTTTACCACGTTGTCTTCCCATCTCTAGAATGGTTTCCCCTTCCTTCGTTTTGTATCTCGAGGAACCCAATATGTGACTGCTTGAGACCACCGATTTGTTTTAGGTCTCTGTAGGTAGCCTGCCCATCTCCACTTCAGTCTCAGTATCCGCTGGCTAATGTTTTGTTATGAATTGTAACGTTCTTTACTTTATCTCTAAGCTTTAAGCCAACATAGCTTACAGAATACGTGTATTACAAATCTGTAAGTATTCGTGATAAAAACATTGTACTATGGTTCTTAAAAGGATATATATATTTTTTGTTCAGTTTTTTTACTAGCTGGTGCAGTTAAAATATCTATACATGGGTACATAATGTTATGCCGATTGTCACAAATCAAGCCGTATCACCTATTGATGGCTAAAACAAATACAGCTCTATGGACACGGCAGCTTTGTAAAGCAAATGGTCATTATATTTACTAAAAAAAACTTTAGAAATTCATAATAACTTGTATTCTAAAATAATAAGAATAATATTTCCCCTTGGTCATAAAATATGCAGTAACACCGGACCCATGCAAATGTTGCAAGCTGGGGACTTCATTTAAATTTATGAAAAAAATGGCCAAATGTAACGCTTTTATCAATGGAAACTGCAATATACTCCAATTACAATAGATGTTGGGGTGACCATGTTTTAATATATTTCTATATTAATTATAAAAGTCGAAAATCGATACGTACCTTCACAACCCTGTAAATTTTTATGAGTTTTTTTTATAATACAGTTTAATTAAGCCTGGCATGCTTTCTGTTTAAAATATTGTATTTTAATAATATTATTAATAAAAATCAGGTTTCTAGAAAGAAATAGAGAAAATAAAGAATGATTAGAATCTTACATATTTACATAGATGTTATAACAGAACAGAAAATAACAGTATGTTTTGTGGATATGATTAAACTTAATTGACAATTTCTACAAAAAAAACATATTTAAAAAAACGAGTAAAATGCCTCTGTAATTAATCGTTGTTTATTCATAATTAAAAACATGAATAATAAAAAGGAACTGTGTCAAATCATAATTGATGGTCACCATATTAGATTGTGCAGTCCGGCGCACGCGCCGACTTGTGATACAGTTTTATGCAAAAACGCAAATTTCGTAGAAATTTGAAACGCTCCTTTGTTATCGTCCTCGATGAATAAAAATAATCGCTGCAAGTTTTATTTTTGGGGGAAAAATGAGTTTTGCACAAGTTTGTCCCATTATTGTAAGGACAGGAGTGTGCCGGCACGAATGGAATTAACGAATGTATTTTATGCAAGCGACAGTTTGAATTAATAAGGATTGTTGCATCGGGCAATATCGATCTTGATAAAAATGGGGATTCTACGACTGTTATATTCAACTGAAGAGTATATGCTTTAATTTTTTTAAATACCTTACAACACCAAATAATCATAACTACATTTAAAAGATCCTCTTTTAATATGACATAGTTAATATTATGTTATATTTTTAGATATTATTATAAATAAGTTTGAATATATTGTAGACACTTATATACCTATGAAGATTGAATTTTTTACATAAAACATATTATAGTATTCTTTAAACACAAACACTTATAAAAATAATTTAGTTCTATTTCGTACCACGCGCGTCGCTACCGATCCAGAAAAATGGCGTCGAGTAGTAGGCATGTGACACAAAAAATATTAAAAACAATCCAAATTTTACGTGTGCAAAGGACTTTCCAGAAAAATACGGTAATTTTAGAGATTTTTTTATGAAAATAAGGAACGGGACGAACAAGACGTTCTGCTGATGGTAATGGTAAGAAACCAACGCCGCTTATTCAATCAATTTAATATTATTGAAATTCCCGACTTAGAGTACAAACTCTAGAGTACAAATTTTGTAATTTCCTACAAAGGAAATTACAGAATAAAATAAATTATAACATGCTATGTTTTACATAACTTATGTATCAAGGGTGGTATTAAAATTCCCGAGTTCACCGAGGATGAATCCCAATGTGAATGAAGCAGGCGGGTTCCCTCAAAATCAGCTGCGTCTTCACGTCAAGCTCTACAGGCAGGTCGAAGGGCATGCACTGCATTAGTACAACTGTTAGAAAGGATAAAGATAGAACTTTATCTTATTTATTCCTTCTTAACAGTAGGTAGTGGTATTCCTATCTTTCAAATAAATTTCATTTTTGTTATTAATGAAAAAACAAAATTTATTTTTTATTTTATTTTATTATAACAGGAAAACTTACAGCTAACAAAGAGTACCTACTCAGACATATAAAATAAAAAGTATAGCTTCATCATCATAAGTGCAGCAGTAAAAGATGTACCTATAAAAGGATGGTAATATGTAGAGGGAATTCTTTTAATGAAAAAAAAAAGCAAATAAATATATAACTGATATTTACTTGAAACTTTCTGATAGAATGAGTAGGTATCGCGATTGCGAGGTGTGTTACCTCGCAATGGCGATACCTACTACTAATCAAAGTACTATAAAAGATCATTTATTAGCACCATAATTGAGAACTCTTTTTAGATTTTTTTTTAAAGAATTCTAATAAAAAACCTTAAGGTACTAATTTGACATGTTTACATTGCGTCTGTAATACATGTAAGACATTTTTGGTTGTCATAAGTTACTACCCAACGTTGGAATGAAATAGAACTCTTCAAATTAGTTGGATTAAAATAATGGTCATTTCAATCGTTCACCATTCGTTGACGAATATTGTCTATTGTCCCGAACTTCGTCGATGTGTCCGAAAGCAAAATAGAGTAGGGTCGGGTCACTCCCGAAGCTTCGTTTAAATTTCGTTCGTTAACGAAGTTTCGATTGGAACAAAGAGAGTAGACCCCTAGATTTTTTGTTTGAATTCTTTAAAAAGGTTTCTAAGTTCTAAGTTTTAGAGTTTTTAATTATGGTGCTAATAAATGATCTTTTAAAGTGCTTTGAACAAACCTCGCAGACGCGTTACCTACTCATTATATCAGAAAGTTTCAAGTAAATATCAGTTATATAGTTACTTATTTTTTTCACAAAAAATATTGCTTCTACATATAGCCATCCTTTTAAAGTTAACACTTTTCAAATTGGTGGACATACGATGGTGAAGCTATACCTTTTAATTTATATGCCCGAGTACGTACTCTGAATTAGCAGTAAGTTAGTTTTCCTTTTATAATAAAATAGAAATTAAATTTAGTTCTTTTATTAATAACAAAAATGAAACTTATTTTAAAATCACTAAAGATAGGAATACCACTCTGTTAGAAAGGAATAAGTAAGGTAAAGTTTATAGCCTTCGACCTGCCTGTAGAGCTTGACGTGAAGATGGAGCTGATTAAAAGGGAAACTGCCTGCTTCTTTCACATTGGAAATCATCCTCTGTGAACTCGGGAATATAAATACCACCCCTGATACATAAGTTATGTAAAACATAGCATGTTATAATTTATTTTATTCTGTAATTTCCTTTGTAGGAAACTTATGCAACATTAATTTTTAACCGACTTCAAAAAAGGAGGAGGTTCTCAATTCGTCGGTATGTTTTTTTAATTGTTTGTTACCTCGAAACTTTCGACTGGGTGAACCGAATTAGATAATTCTTTTTTTATTTGAAAGCTGGTGCTTCCCGTGGGGTCCCATTGTAATTTGATCCAGATCTGACAGTGGCATCCATGAGAAAACCATGAAAGTCTTAAATTTGGTATACATACGTATAGCAAAGTGGATGATAAATTTACGAATATCTCAATATCGCACCAACCGATTTTGATGATTCTTTTTTTATTGGAAAGGATATACTTCAAACTGGTGAGAGTTAGGTTAGGTTCTGATTATACATGACAAAGTAACGGAACTCTTCAATTCTTAGGAGCTAATTAACGATAGGTACTCGGCCGAATCTTTTTTATGGTATCCAGTTATATAAGTCATGTACCATAACATAGTTATGGCCAAGTAATTGTCGTAGTCGAATATGATGATCAAACTCTGGGACTCTTTGACGACTTACAGTAAGGGTGCAATCTGTGGCAGAATTTCTTACTGTCTGTAATCAAATAACGAAGCGCTAACGTTCATTGCTGCATTGAAATAGTATATTTACACATATTTAGCCAAATTGTTAGTTAGTTACTTCAAATTCACTAAAAATCATAAAATAAAAAAATGACACCGACTCCAAAAATGACAATAATCGTAACTAGAATTAAATTAATTAATAAGATTGTAAAAAAATACGCAATTATTTTATACTTTTTTAGTGCATATTATATACATATTGCTTTGAAGTCGGTTGGTTTTTTGTTAAAAATTTTAAAATTGCTGTAAGTATCATTTCCACTTATATTCTGTAATTTCCTACAAACTCTTAAGTAGGGAATTTCACTAATATTAAATTGATTGCTTCTTGTTGTTCTTCACGTAGAGCAGCCTCGATTAATAGCATTTTTGAAACCATTTCAAGCAAATTTGCAACCAAATTGCGATGTTGGAGGTTTGGGTGTAGAAATGATTATAGTCTGACTGCGATAATAAGCCTCTTTATTCTGCAATGCTACTACTTATATATTAGTTGGAGCGATGAGTGTGTGCACAGGTGTACAAAGATGAAACACACACTACACCTCCCACCTAAAAAGAAAAAAAAATATATATACTACATATATTTTTTATACATATTTGTTCAATTTATAGTATCATTCCGTAAGATATAAAATTAAGAAAATACTTCAACATAGTTACTGAAATAATTCAAATAGGTGTAAACGTACACTACTTTACAAGTAATTTTCAGTTAAGGACAAAAAAACGAATCTAAATATTTAAAGTTACAATTCCAGATGGGTAATTCTTAAACTTTAAAATTATTCATTGCTACAACTTGTTAAAGAAAACTATATGATAATCTAACCAATAACTAATTGAAACAATAAATTTACATTAAAATATTTTATAAGTTTGTTTCTTACTAACAAAAATAAAACAAAACATAATTAAACATGTAAGTAATAAATTACTGACCTTTGAAACCTTAAAAAAAACACAGCAAAATTACTCACTAAACACATGTTTCCAAAACTTTTGCTAAAAAAAATATTGACTCAAAACATCGAGATAATACTATGAATATACAAAATAAGTAAAATATTTTAAAAGTACATAGACCGTATCATTCTGATTATATAATATGTTTATTATTACATAACTGTGAACATTGCTTTCGAATAAAAAAATGCACATTTCTATTCATTGATCTAAATAGAAATTTATTATATCAAAATAGTATATGAAGAAACATAAAAAATTATATTTTAGATATAATGTACTTCACATCTTATGTAATTATTCTGATTTATTATATTTCCAGTGTATACACAAATACATATTAAAAAAAAAAACAATTTGTTAAAAAAAGCATTGCATTTCCTTCCTATATTTAAAAGAATAAAAAATGTCAAAATCGAATTCAACAAGATAGATATTTAAATAAAAATCTGTGTTATACTTCTTTGATTTGACAAAATTCAAATATTCTCATTTGTTTTCCTTTATATTTTAAATTAATGTTATTTCTCATTTACGTTTTTTTTTACTATAAAAGTTAACTACTTCTACATACATTTTCTGGTACATATTAAACTTTCTTAAATACAATTTCTTTAAATATTCAATCATAATATTATCTATACTGAACCATATACCATGAGGGGCATTTCATATTTTATATACGTCACTACCTCATATCTCTAAACATTTCTTTACATTTGACCACACTTTTATTCCTACTCTGCTCGTAATATTATTTATCTCTTCAATCATATTTATATTATCGGTACATTATACACATCACATATCACCTACTTGTTACTCATAATACTATATCGTATTCGCCCGGCGCCGGCGTACTTTAATTTTTATTTAATTATCCACTTTGGTACATCATAATAATATTTATTTATAGTCGACTGGATGGACAACTTTGTGCCATTTGGGTTGTGCGCACAACCTATTTTTTTTCTCTTTGGGGTCATATTTTAAGCCTCTGTTGGGCTCCAACTTATCTCACGGAGGAATACTTGTTCGCACCACGATCTAATGGAAGGATTTGACTCTCCATGTACCACTTTTATATAGGGTCATGATTTAAGACAACTTCAGTCTCCGACACAATCCAAAGGGGAACAATTATTACTTTACCAATACATTCCTATACTTTCTATATATAACTATCATTCCTAAAATGAATATAGGGTTAATAATACCTTCATCTCTTTTGGTTGATCAGTCCAATCGCATGTGAAATATTATAAACCATATAATCTCCTATGTTAAAAATAAAACTTTACTTCATATCAAGTCCTACATTATACATCACAAACCTATACCTATACTCCAATGCTGTACCTAATTGTTATCTAACCGTAACAAAAAGTATTTTTAATACAGCTTCATATACCCTTTCTTGTACTTTCATTTAATTACCTCTCATAATCATTTTTCAACTTATCAAATCATTTCAATAATAATATACTTTTTTAAAAACTCTCTTCAATAATCTGTTCAAGTTATATTTTTGAGATTCGGAAATTTGAAAAACAATTCTCAAACTAAATTTAGTTCCCATTAAAATTATAATTCAAACTGTAGCATAACCAGGAAACTCGTATGGGATGTTTATTCGACTCATTTTTCCGCTGCATCAATTCCGTTAATAAACATCTTGCATAATATAATATGTATAATTCCAAGTAATGTCTATCGAAATTCAATAGGAAAGTTACACTGAGGACTCATTTAGAGAAAGTACATAAAATGGATGTCAAAAATAATGAAACCGCTACAACATGAAAATGGTGTTGATTTAGTTTTAAATAGATACAAAATTATGATGTTATGTTATGAGCTAAACTGTTATACTTACATTGTTTTAGTAAAGTAGAAACTATTTTTGTAACTATATGTGTGCACAACAAGAAGTTTGTCGAGATGTAAAAGATTAAGTCGAATTATTGCATGTTGATCTATGTTTTACGGGTGAATAGCCCATTCAAATTCAAAATAGGATTTAAAATCACTTAATGAATGTCAAAGACTACCTATCCTTTTGATAATGTGAGCCTCAGACCTTAGAACATAAAAATTTAAATAGAAAGTCACCAGACTTTTTTTTCCATAAATATTTAATTTTATTAAAGAAGGTAATAGAAAAGTTAAAAAAAAAGTGTGTGTGTGTACTTTTATATACGCACGCAAAACGTTATACTTATTTACAAAACCAAAATCCTTAAAATTTTATGTAGTATGTATTTCAGAAAATATTATATTATTTTCTATAATAAACATAAGATTTAATGTTACTGGTAATAAGAAAGTGGTATTAAATAAAAGAAAATATATATAGAATTGTATAATTAATAAGTTATTCTTAAATAAAATAATACTCATTACTGCCAAATAAAACTTGTTTCACATGTAACTTAAAACGATGGATTGCTTCACTTATGAACAACATATTAATAAATCCCTATCGATATTAAGTAACTTTACGTATATCATATTGTTAAATTAGACAAGAAAGATACTATTTAATAAGAAATAAAATCTGTACTGATAAAGTAAATATAAAATAAGTAATTCCCAATCATATCATGTAATAAACCAATATCTACTAGGAACGGTTGAGTGTACCGTTTTATAAAAAAAATTAGTTATACTTAAATGCGAAAGAATAATAAAGTTAATCGTCTTTTGTTATAAAATTGAGAAAGTTATCTAATAAGATGGCTCTGGTTTTCCACGTCAATGTCAATTTTGCTTCGTCTGAGAAGTTTCCCATCTTCTAGTTATTTCTATTGCACAATTGTGGTTCTCCTTAGTAACCGATTTATAATGTATATGGTCGAACACAAAAAAGCTAAAAAGCACGCTTTATATAAATAAAGCGTGCTTTTTAGTTTTTTTAAACTATTTTTTTTTTGTACTATAAGTTTTCGAACAAAACTAAAAATGATATAACATATGAAAACAATACCGTATGTAATTTCTACATTATAGGAAAACACTTATCTGAAGGCTCTATAGGGCATTAAACGAAATTTGTTATACGTTTTGAAACTAAACAAAAATTTAGTTCTATGAAGTACATATGAAAAAAAAGACTTTTTTTTTTCAGATAATCTATACTAAATACTGATGTAGGGTTTTTAAATTAACATTACACTATCATGGTAAATAAATTAAATAATACATAAGAATTTCTGAATGTTACTCTATTTTAAATTTTATTGTCGAGCTGGTTCCGTACTAGATAGTATTGTGAATCTTAGAAGTTAATTTAAGTTTCTAGGCACTAAAGTAGCATTACTTGAAAATAATAAATTCTAATAATTTGTAAAGAAACAAGAACTTAGTTAAAGTCAAGATAATCCATATGAAACCTTACTTTATTTAGTCATATTAATATGAATCCTCTTAAACTGAATGTAGAAGATAAAGAAAAATATTTTTTTTTTTACTTTAAACGTTATTGTTAAGCCACTAGATCGAATCAAATAGAAGATCACTACAATCAATAGAATAAGTCCAAATAAAGTGAATGAATCTAAATTGTAAGAATATATTTAATAGGGTTATATCAACATAATATATTCAATACTTATGTGAATAACTGGAAACTAAGTTCTTCCGCTAAAATAAAAACCAAACATTTAAAATTAATTTATCCAATACTTATTCGTGAAATAATAATAAAGAGAGTAGAAACAAATTGTAAACTTTGTATCGTATGGATATCTAATATAAGTATCAAATTCTCGGGTCCCGGTGCGTTTTACGAAACTTCTTCGAAACGGCTAAATCGAAATATATAAAATTTTGTGTGCATATCGGGTAGGTCTGAGAATCAGTTGCATCTAATTATTGAATTTTATTTTATTACTTAACAGAATAAACTTAACAAAATAAAGTTATAAATATAGTTTAAAAAGAATTGACTATTACCTTTTTACTAAATTCTTTACAAATTTTAACTTATAAAATAATCGTCAATACAATATTTCCGGTGTGCAGGTTTCTTGTTGGTAAGTATTTTTTTTTATTTTAAATGGTTTTATTTAACTATAGACGTAAATAAACTGCGTGACTGTTCGTAATATATGTTATACAAGCTGCCTGACATATTTTTTTATAAATGTTTGTTGATTTTACTATTCTAAGCTCATTAATTCGTTCCGTTTTTGTTTTGACGTATAACCTCAAAAAATTTAATACAACTTATAAGTACACTTTGGGAAAGATGGGTACCTACTTGTGGGCAAGACGGGGGTTACCCTATCTTACCCGCTGATTTATTATTACTTTTTGGATGTAAATTTAATTCAAAATATCATTATACGTTTGTTTAATTTAAATATTGTTTTATAGAATATGGTTCGAAATTATGAAAGAAAAACTGATAGATGAGGGTAGAGTAAAGAACAAAGGAAATTAGCCATTCAAGAAGTTTTAGATGGAAAAAAAAGGTTATAAATCGGACACTTGCTGTCCGATTTATAACCGCTTGTAATGTCCATCACACAACACTCGAGCGTAAAGTTGCCTCTCACACCCAAAATTTGCAGGTAATCGAGCACGTAATACGGTGTGACAATAATATGCTTCCCACCACACACCACTCACAAACTACAGCCTGCAGATGTTGGTTTTATGCGGCCTCTGATTATCTTTTATGATCAGGCTCTAACATGATGGTTAAGATCTAATCCTGGGAAAGAAGTTTCTCTACCTCTACCAACTGCTACAACCTCACATCTAGTACAGCAAGCAACAGTAAATGATTCTTTGGATAATGGAGCATTCCATCTGGTTAGCCCGAAACAGTTAATGCCTTATCCAAGAAGCGCCGAAAAAAGACCAAGACAAGTTCGAAGAAGAGGAAAAGCAGTTATTATCACTGCTTCTCCATATAAAACAGAATTAGAAAAAAGACAAAACAGTAAGAAACCGAAACCAACTGTAACAAACAAAAAGAAAATAACAATTAAGAGATCTCAAAAAACCAAGAAAGCTGACGATGAAGGTCAGACATCAGAAGAGGAAGATACAGAATGTCTGTAGTGCCACGGCTTGTATTCCGAGTCTACTGAAGGTTAGATCACATGCCAGGCTTTCGGTAAGTGGGCGCATTGTGGCTGTGCAGGAGTGGAAGATAACGACAACGAAGCCGTCCATATCTGCCGGGTTTGTGAAGATGACGACGTTTAAATATTCTATACTCCATCTTACCTAAGAGGGTACCCCGTCTTGCCCTGTAAGTAGGGTAAGATGGGAAGACATAACTATTTTTTAAAAGTTGATATTTCTTTGAGAAGAGTTATAATTTTTTTGTTTTGACTGATTATAGTTAAAGGAAGAAAGGCTGATTATTTTCTTAATAAAAATTCCTACAATGTGCTATTAAAAACATGGGTTGCATTCATGAAATACCTTAAGGTTACCCGTCTTACCCCACCTTCCCCTATCTTTTTTTTCTTCCATTGAAAGTGCTTTATTATTATCTATTTATACTCTTATTTTAAGATTTCGTTGTACCTGATTACTGAAATAAACTCTACTTTGTCCAACCTGTTTTTTTTTTATGAAAGTCAGTTACAGTTATAATTTCAATATCTTATGAAAATATAGCTATTGAACGAGTTGCCAATTTGCCCAAGCCATATGTCTTAACAGCGAGCGTTGGTAAACGGACGACGCCGTTTGTAAACGTCAAATTATGCAATTTGCCTGCTATGTACATTAGGTCTTTACCTATGAAATTGCCATTTTGTATGAAACAATTTATACGAATTTTTCTCATGTATTTTTTATTTTAATTAATCGAAGTAAGCACCCATGCAACCCATGCATCTTTGCCAACGCAATGGCAGTTTATTGATGCCCTTCTTAAAGAAATCAGCTGGAAAAAAGTAAATTAAAAAATACTCCCGATATTGAATCTGTTTACTAATAGGTACTCTCGGGTATTGAATTTTTTTCCCGCCAAGAAGTTATCCAAATTCTGGAAAAAGTAGTAGTCTGTAGGCGCAAAGTCTGGTGAGTAGGGCGAATGACGGAGAGCTTTGGAAGCCCAGTTCTTGCAACTTGGAGACCATCTGCTGTGCAGTATGAGGTCGCGCGCAGTCGTGCAGGAGCAGCGGAGACGAGCGATTGACCAATGCTGGTTGGAGATGTGCCTGCTTCTCCATCATTGTGTTCAGTTCTTCACAGTACACATCTGCATCGGTGAGCATTACTCACCCCGTTTGGTAAGAAGCTGTGATGAATCACACCGGCGCTAGACCACCATACAGTGACCATCAGTTTTCTAGTGGTAAGATTTCGTTTAGGGCATTGTTTAGGTGCTGAACCATCCAACCAACTTGCTGAGCGCTTGCGGTTATCAAACAGAATCCATTTTTCATCGCAGGTAACAATGCGGTTTAAAGTTCCTTCATTTGTGTGTCTGTTAAGCAGTGCAAGGCATGTCTCGACGCGTACTTCGCGGTGGCGATCATCGAGTTCGTGGGGCACCCATTTGTCAAGCTTTTTTTACCTTACCAATTTGACGCAAATGGACCAATATTGTTTTGACGCTACCGTCAAAGCTGCTACTAATTCAGCCGTAGATTGTGTATCTTCAGCTTCCACAATCGGACGACCGCGAAGTTAATTTTTCAGGTCGAAATATCCAGAACGGAAGCGATCAAACCAATAACATGTGGTGTGTTGGTTTGTAGTGTTAGTTCCATAAACGTCATAGATGTTGCGTGCCGCTTTTGCCGCGTTGCTGCCACGACGGTACTTATATTCCATAATTACTCGAATTTTAACGTATCCATGATGACGAAAAAGATTGAAATGCGATGAAAATGTAACACTTATCAATAAACAATTGACTACTTTTGGTAAACAAATTCCATGTTTTTAAAATAAAATTAATTTGAAATTAGAAATCATAGCCAAACAAAAATTATTTTGATTTGAAATGGCCAGTACTGCAGAACGGCAATTTCATAGGTAAACCCCTATTATAATATGCGAAAAGACTTAATGTTAGCCACGTGACACTACGTCATCAGATTTTTTCATAGATATCGAAAGTCTATAGGCAAGGTCAGATAAATAGAAAGACGAGTTAATTTTGGATAAATCCACTTTTTACTTTTGTACTTCAACAAGTTTTCACTTTAATCTCAATACATTAAACAACATCCATCTTAACAGACGCAATCTTTATTTCGCTCGATTCCACTTATATAAAACAAAATAATATAATAATCATATAGAAATACGGAAGACATTCGATACTGCGAATTTTCATAAATAATAATAATAATATTATATATAAAAAGCATGTATTTTATATTTTAATACGGTGTGTGCTTAAGAATAGAAGTGAAAACCTCATCAATGCGAGTTTAAATCAAATCAAATCACTTTCATGTAGTTCAAGGTCATTTATGTAGGTCACGGAAGACTACTTATGAATGTCAAAAGCCTACCACCAGCTTTAATGAGAAGTGGCAAGAAACTCATTGCCACTCTTAATTAATGATACGATATAAAAAAAAACATGTTCTATAGTATAACGTTATAACATTAACATTCCCTTAGTCGAGTCGATCGTACTTTATTCACATGAGCGTTACATATCAGCGTAACAGATCAGCCTCATTCAATACCCACAAAATAAACTTCTCAGCTCATCTGATGAAGGTTTCACTTCAATAGAAAACATTTATTGTACCTACTGTGTACAAAAAATTGTAAATAACACATACAAAAATATTTTTATATAATATTGTATTACATGCAACACTACAGCCACATTGCAATCATTTATTACTAATTCAATAAAGAATAACATTTATTGTAAGACTTTCTACAAAACATAATAAAACATTAAAACTTTTAACTGTTCCATCTAAAACTTTTGTACATCTATATTTAACAGTAGCGCCATTTTTTGTTACTTCTGCGAGACGGTATGAAAATACAAGCGAAAACAGAAGACGTAGACTTTACAAAACAAACAACAATAATTAATTAATAATCCATATTATTGCATCAGCTGGCCCACAACGGACATTATCAATTTTAATTACACTAAATAATATCATAAATATGGCTAAAGAAAATTCGTCATAATAAACACAATATACCTCAGTTTTGGTAAAATGAACCTTAACTTATTTGCATAAGGCCGGTATTTCATTATAATTAATTATTGACATTATGGCTACGAGTGGAATATAATTACGTGATCTATTATATTATAATGTTTACTATAAATCTATATCTCTCTAATATAATAGTTATTTATGCACCTGTTTTGTAATAAGAGGTATTAAAACATGAATCAAAGATGACAGTTAACCTCAATTTTGAGCAATGCACGCCACACTAACACAAAGTGACATACAAATTGCGAGTGTAAGACGTAGCTTGTCACGCACACTAAAGTAATAAACCTGACCTGTTTTCATCGGTTGTCTAGCAGCTAGTGGCTCTATCTAGACCTATAAATTTGTAAGGTTAATCTATTTTACATCGGTGACAAATTTTCTTTTACCTTACCAGTGAATATTTGTTCGATTCTATAATTAAAACATAGTTTATGTCAAACTCGATTTGTAAAGGGGAATTCAAATAATTTGTATTTCACAATGACCAACGTAAAAATGTAAATAAAATAATAATATAACAATGTTCAAAATACGATCAGTTCCTCATAGTATGTTAATACAATACAAGTGTAGAATGTCATTTTCTTAAGAGTCCCGGTTTGTTTCACCAAATCACTATAAGAACGCATTTTTTAAAATTTCAATCATAAAAAAATGCAGAAAAAAAATTTTGCGGGAGTAATTTCCAATCGACATAGCAGGGCAACGGTTTCTATGCATTCAGCCAATTCAAATTTAATTACAATTTTAGGTACGTATATATTAAATAACTTATTTTGTAATAATTATGAACGATGTAATTTGTCCTTTCATAAAAAAATTTTTGCACAGAAAACGTTTGCATTTAAAACTTTCATTATTCATTTGGAGGTTGTATGCAGGAAGAAAACAAAAAGTACTAATGTGTAAAGTACACATGTAAAAGTCAACTTTTCAAACAAATGTATTAAAAAATGATGTATGTATGATATTAGTAATTTTGGCGTCCATAGACTTAGATAAAATATCTCAACTGCATTTCGTTGCGTTTGCTCAATTATAAATTTTATTATACAGAGTAAAGTTGATCAGAGTGAAACCCCTCAATAAATTTTACTAATTATCAAAACTTAACAAAGGTGTCTCATTAACCAGTGTTCAAACAATAAATTAAGTAATACTTACAGAGCAACTAATAAGGCACCCTTCGAAATTAACGTTACATAATATCTATAAAATACACTTTGTATCACATTTCTATTACATATATTATATTTTATACAAAAATAGTTTTTACGTAACATACAGATAAAGCACCTTTTCGTTTACATCTTACTTTATAAAAACGTTTAAAAAATATTTCACTTTTGTATTTACAATTGTAGAGATGGATATTAACTTGTGTAACGTCCGGCTTTGTAGGGTTTCGTGGGCATTACGTAGGGTATAAAAGAAACACTATTTTTAGCCCTAAAGTCAACGTAAGGACGGGATAACGAAGAGTCCTTTTCTACCTAAGAATTAATATCAAATTTTAGCTAATAATATACGCTTTTGAATCCATTACAAAGTATTACAAGAGATTTACGAAACTCATACATCAAAGAAATTATTTATTTTGATTTATCGATAATTTTATGAATTTGTAATCCCAGAGATTTTAGTACAGAGCCCTAAAGAAAAGAATTCGACTCGCACTTGGTAAACGGGATTTAAGAACCAAGTATAATCAAAATGTCAAATTTGTCAAATTTAAAAAACTAAATATCAAAAACTATATTATTTTAAAATTGAATTTTTATATTTAGCACAGAATCTTATGCGAGCGCGTTTAATTCAATCTTAGCTATTACGAAAATATTATAAAACCAATATATTATTTAGCTTCCTATTGGCAGTTATTTTATCGCAACTTAAGGGCCCCTATACACAAAACACCATATAACGTTAACATTTAGGAACATTGCACTAATCAATACATGTTAAAAGAACTTCGTATCAAACAAAGACTTCATGTCATTGTGCGGTTAGTAATAATTAAAATGTTTGGCCGCGTAATACAGAATGTAGACTCGATAGAGTGTTTAGTAATTGAAGGTCAAATGAAGGACCAGCGTTCCAACGGTCAGTGACCTATACGCTGAACTAATGTGATTAAAAATGTCACTTAAGACTTACATCGTCTTGAGAGTCTTTGTAATACAACTAATACAGACATACCTATACTATTAGCATCAGTACGTACAACACCATGGCTCAGTCTGTCAAGAGTGAACGACCTTAGTAACGGAGAGTAAAAAAAAAGTGTGATTATACTTATGTTACGCACGCAAGAAGTTATTCTTCTTTTGCGTGATAAAACAAAAAACCTTAAAAAAATTCATTCGTCATGCTATTTTACGTTTATAGAAAAAACAATATTGTATTAAATACTAACAATAAAAATATTCCGCAAAGTTAAATAACGTGTTACTAAATATCATTAAATTATTTTTATACAATTGGAGCGAAACTATTTTATTTAACTTGTATAAAAATTGAAATTGGTTGTGGTTCAGCAGACATATAGACAAAAGAGCCTTCGTAGCTGAAGTATGATAAAAATGGTCTAGTTGATCAACTCACGTCAGGGTGTTTTTTCAAGTATAACTTCAAACAACTTATAATATTTCATATAGCACGGTACTCATAACTGGAATACAAATATTTAATTATTATTGTTCCTCTACTTGGTTCCGCTATTCTCGCGTCGGAGTAACATAAGCTTAAGTCGTTAAGATTCGATAAGAAGAAAAATTGTTGAAACATCATTATTCTGCTAAAGTACGAAATAAAATCTGTTCACTATGTCAAAAGTTTGGAACTCGAAATAATGTTTTGTGTAAAGGACCCTTAACTATGTCACTATTTTCAAGAGCATAAGTATCAGTAGATACTAACAGACCAGTGGTTCCACATGTTTCCCGAAAATAGTAGAGGTCTGGTTGTGAAAGATTAAGAATAAATTTATCTTAAAGACTTTTTACACCGAACGTTATAATGTGACCATTACACTATGGTAACTTGAATAAAACTAAATTGACAAATTAAACAATAAACCTCTTTTACAGAGTTTAAATATATATATGTCATTACTTCTTTTGTTTACAAAAATTATAGATCGATGCTGAAAATTTTTTACTGTTAAATAAAAAAAGCTCCAATTAATATAGTTTCACATTATCTCCGTAAGATGGCGCCTCTAAGCGTTTCTCTAAAATATTTCAATTATTGAGAAAATTTAAACACATAAAATTTAGGCTATTTACGTTATGTAATCAAAATCGAATAAAAAATTACACTGAATAGAAATAATTAAAAATTTTTGAGAATTTTAGATAAGGTATTGGTCTTATGTCTCAATGTGACAAGCGCAGTAATAGTGCCGCTCAGAGTTTTTGGTTTTTCCAAGAATCCTGAGTGGCACTGCATTGTAATGGGCAGCGCGTATTAATTGCTATAAGCTAAACTATCTACTCGCCTCGTCCCTATTTTCATAAAAAAAGGTAATTTTATAGCTATCATCAAATATTTATTGCAATATATTCCTTTTTTAATATCCAATATAATTATTTGAGCACAGAATTTCATTAAGTATATAAATTAAAAATACGTTCATCATGTTTATTCGGATTTTTTTTTTCTAATAATATCAGGAATATTCTGAATACACCGTTTAGACAAAATAGGTCTTGTCATTACTGTGTAACATTGATTGATATTAAGAATTACATAATAGACGCCCTTATTGTACTACCATAAGGTTCAGTTTGTCTTAACTGTTTTGTTTCGCTTCAATTTGTATTTAAATCGGCTTCTCTCAATAAACTTTCACAGACGTACTGTTACGGAAGTATAAAATATTGTAACGAGTCTTGCCCGTTAGAAGACCCCGAAAAAGTAACAAGACATCAAATATATACTGAATTTCTTTTAAAAAGGTTATACAATATTTCTTAGATCAAGTATTGCCTAATTGACACTCGTAAAGCTTGGTATAACTTGAACCAATGTGTACTAACTTCCATACATTACTTATTTACTTAACTGCTCAATAGAAGCCATACTATTCACAACAAAATGTATATTGATACAAACAAGTACTACATGGCGACATTATCTCTGGACCTAGCTAGAACGTGGTGCCCCCTCCCCGTTCCCCTTTCACCCCCCGCGGCCGTCCTGTTGCGTCAACACGGTTTGCAGTTTCATTACCGTTAGGTACATGTTGTGATATTTTTGTGCTATCACTGCTTTGTTTTTGAATTTTTCATAGTTACGTTTTGACTTTTGTTGTTAATAGTTCTGGAGTTTCTGTTGTTCTGTGTCATAAGGCCAAAAAAATAAATACTTTTTTACTTAACCCAGATTCTTTCATTGATTTTTCATCATTATTAAAATAGCCTAAATGTAATAATATAATAATAAAAATCAGCATCACAACACCTTTACATCAATCTATAATACTGACAAAATAAATCGTAGTTTATTTATTAATAATAATATCTTAGTGATGCTTGTTTTGCGCACTGTACCAAAAAGACGATGTGACGTCATCGACATCAGGTGCAGAAATAATGTAACCGGGTAGTATAGGACAATCTGTTTAAACGTTTTATATAATGATGTGGGTACTTTTATATAATGTTTTGTGGGTAGTCACAAGTTTTCGTTTGATGACGTACAATCTAGGCGCCTAGATCCATGTCGAAGCAGTGATGTGTATGTGAGTTGGAATGGTGTGGAGCGTGGTGATGGCCCAGCAATAGTGGCAGTCCACTGTCACCTAATCCCACGCCCACACCCAATGTAGACTCTAGGAGAGACGATGAGTCTGAAACAAAAACGAAAATTACTGTTTTATTTTCTGAATTCATTATACTCCTATATATTCTAATAAAATTAATCCCATTATTTAAAAGCCTGGAAATAGAATGCAAATTACATGAATATTATAATATGCTACCAGCGGTGCAACTAACACCATCTACTTCCATATTTATGTCAGCGTGCCGTGTTAACAAACGCTACCAACTTCATGAACCTTAACCATAAGATATCCCAATTAATAATTACATTTATTTAACAACTGTTTAAATCCTATTCAACATAAGTATCGCTATGATTAGAAATAACTATAATAGCATATAATATTCAGATCTTTAGTTAACTTGATTCGTGTAAGTTAGTTGGCACTACAGCAGTGCCAACTAACAGTTGGTAGCATCATCACGGTGGAAGGTCGTGCCCTATATAAGCCAGAAATTTCTGGAAGAATCCTGCGCGGCACTGCATTGTAATGGGGAGGGCGTATCAATTACCATCAGCTTAACGTCCTTCTTGTCTTGTCTCTTATTGACATAAATAAATCTTTTTATGCCCACTTTCTGGTAGTTTATAAAATAATTTTTAGTTTTTTTTAGATTTAGCAAATTCCTTTAATTTGTCAGTATATTTATTCACCTGTGTGCACGTGTGAGAGGTCTATATGCAGCATGGCTCGGTCTGCCGCGTCCGTCACCGCAGAACTGAGCCCCAGTTGGGATGTGGGCGACGAGCACAGCATCGGATCACCTGAACAGACGAGACAAGAAAACTTTTTATATCATATATGTTATTAGATAGTCGTAAAGTTCATAATTCTTTACCATTTATGTTACCGTTCTCTTAATATAATTTATCACTTCACTCTCTCAGTAATAAGTTAGCTAGAGATAGCGGCTCCTTTGTAGGTCTTGGTATTCAATTTTACAATAAAATACCAGATAGTATACTAGGACTGACTGAGCACAAATTCAAGAAATACACATAAGTTTCTTTGAGAAAGGAGCTTATTATAGTGAATTGATTTATATGTCACTTTGAGTAGTGTGCGTGCATTGCTCAAAATAGAGGCACACTGTCCACCTCAATTTTTTTCGACGTTTTCACAGCTGTCACAGTCTATCTAGACGTATAAATGATTTAAGATAGCAGTATATGAAGTACGTTTTCTACATTTATACTATTTTTTGTGTGTAGTTTTGTTATTTTAACACTTGAAGGAGTGAAAACATAAAATGTAGAAAACAAAACTTCGCTTTTTCTCGGATAGTGGCCATTAAGGCTATGTACGAAGATATAATGAAGAAATACCTTGAGTGACAGGATTGTGCGAGTCATCATCCATAAGATCTTCTATTTGTGCCAGGTTGAGTACTGCGTCGCTGTCTTCACCGCTGAGCAGACCCGGGCTCGGAGACAGTCGCATCTACAACAAAAACCATCAAGTACTACCCGGTCACATTATCTGTGGACCTGACGTCGATGACGTCACATACTCGCTTTGATACGGTGTGCGAAACAAGAATCACGAGGATATTATTATTAATAAATAAACAATTTATTTTATCAGTATTATAGATTAATGTAAAGGTGTTGTGATGCTGATTATTATTATTACAATGATACAAAATCAATGAAATAATCTGGATTAAAAAAAAAGTATTTATTTTTCTGTTAGTATTATTATAGCGACACAGAACAACAGAAATTACAGAACTATTAACAACAAAAGTCAAACCATAACAATGAAAACTTGATAAATAAAGCAGGTGATAGCACGAAAATTTCTCATGTACCTAACAGGAATGAGTCTGCAAACCGTACTGACGCAATAGAACGAGCGTAAGAGGGGTGAAAGGGGAACGGGAGGGATCATTAATTATGTGTAAAAGAAAATTAGATAAGAAATTAAGTAACCTTGGAGGTATCTACTTATATTTAGTTTTATATTGTCAGGGTTGTATTTCAATGATGATTATTTCATGTTTTATCCAAGTTTTTTTTTTGGGTCGTAATACGGTTTTTAAATTATTGCCAATAAACTCTTTCCAAAACATTAAAGTGTTTTCGAAACATGCTATTTAAATTGATGGTAGGAAAACTTGTAACAGATAAGAGTTAAATTGTTTTTTAACACCGGCAGATCTTTAGAACGGTGTCATTGAATGGGTGAAAGTAAAAAATGAGGTATCACTGAGCAGGAAGCACGACGGGATAACATTTAATTAACATTTGTCGCTAGCTTACCTTGACGTGTTTGTGGTCGAACAGATGCTCGGCGAGCGGCTCGAGACACAGGTCCGGCTCCAGACAGCCCAGCGACAGCGGCTCCGAGCGGCTCAGCGGCGAGCACGAGCCCAGCTTCAGGCCGTCTGTCAACAACACAGTGCTGTCATGTTATACTCGCCGGGACTGAGGTTATTGTTCAATTTATCCCGATCCGGTATAGCTCTAACAGTATCTAAAACCGGTACGACTAGCTAACTTTTTTTTTTCAAGAAATAAAGCATATTCGGGTCTGTGAAGAATATTAAACAGTATTTTAGAAAAATTAACAGTATTTTATTTATTTATTGTTTCAATAACATATATTTTTTGAACTTCTCGTACAACTTACTAATTTAATCTTGTTTAAAAACTTCATACGCCTCACCACAATTCTAACTAAAATTAAAATAAATGAGGTAATTCACGGTCCACGTAAAAAAAGGTTATATGTCCTGAGAATGAGAACGAGAACGCACTCGCACATACACTCGCATGTCTGTCACTGACAGTCTTGAATATTTGACATTGACAGATTCGTTCAGAAACTCGGTGTGATTTGTTTGTGGCTTCGCTCACGCTGTGCCGCAGTGAGCGCCCTCTGACTAAATAAAACAAAGTGTGAGCGAGTAAGTATAACACATAATGTGTTTGCATGCTGAAAACAGTATTTTGTATACATTATTTTTGTTCAACAGTAAAAAGTATAATTTAGTGAAAAACAGCATAATACTGTTGAAAACAGTATAGTTGGCAACCCTAGGTACGACCTCTATATCTATAGGTTTTTGGTGCTTGTTGGAGCGTTGCTGACCTTATAAGGCAATAAATACGCGTATTCGCTACATGACGTCAATTCGAAAACGGAAAACACATTTGTACGTGACAGGCGAGGATCGATTTAATCGAGGATCGGAGCGCAGTATTAAGAGTGTACGTTTCTACGTTTGCAGTTATACCTAAAGATCTAAATCAAAAGTGTGATCATACCGTATAGCCATTCGTATATTAAAATTCAAATATTTTTATTTAAAATAGGATTTAAAATCACTTATAGAACGTCAAAAACTGCAGAGTCCGTAAACATACCTAATGCATCAAGCGGTGATAACGTGTCCTGTCCCTGCCCCGTTCCGCCCCGCATCAGGTCCGGTGCCGGTTCGCTGACGTCCATCATGGGAGGCTCTGCTTTAGGTACTATTGTCTCCTAGCGATTTTAAAAATACATCGTTTTAAATATCTACCATGTTTTAATGTAGAATTTATTGTGTCGAAACCATAGACTAGAATATAATAGACGACCTTACAGTCTGATTGTGCGTGACAAATTTGTAAATGTGTGCGTTAGGTAGTGGTTTAATATTCAAAATAGGAGCTAATGTCAAACGTGGCTGACTGTTTACAACTTTCTATTCCGCTGTGTCTCTGTTAAAGATGTTTTTCTCTCTCGCACGTTTTGTTCGTCTATACGCTAGTATACTGAAAATCTATGGTCTAAACAAAGAAGTTTATAAATAAAAAAAATCACATACCAGATAGATCTCTTATGCAAGCTAGAGAGCAAAGTAAAATATCATTGAATAATCGTAACAGAAAAGAGAGCAGAAAAGAAAGAAAAAAATACATGCGAAAACTTATGTGTTGAAGTTCCTTTATGTATCAACATACTACATAATATAGATGGAAAGTTACAATACTCTGCACAAATCATTAGGCCGTTAGGAGTAATTTGGCCAACGAGAAGAGATACAAAAGGTCAATCACCTATAACAACTAAGAAACTGACAAATAGTTGTTCTGTTTTAAATGTTTCAACTTTCGTTGGGTAAAGTAAAATTATTGGTCAAGAGACTTTTTTTTATGAAAAAAAGTCTCTTGACCAATTTAACTTGACTTAAAATAAATTGACTTAATTAATTGATGAGACTTAATATCTTAACATTATTAATTAATAAGACTTAATATATCAGGTCTGATAGTGATGAGTTGCGATGCCGTGATTAAAAAATTGTTTTTGACTGCCAAGAGAGAATCAATAAAAACCGAGAAAACTAAAATCTTTCAGATCTATACTAATTAATGGAGAGCCGGCATTTTTTAGAACTACTGAACCGATCGCAATAATAATTGTACCATAAGATGCAGCGTGTTTCGGAGAAGGTTTCAGTATATGATATGTTGGTGGTTACTTATCCGAACACACTTTTCATATATTATATTTTTTTTGAGTAAGCAATACAAATAATTCAGTCGAGCAAGTGAGATGAGCGCTAGCCGGGTCAGCTAGTAATATTACTTACCGTGTGTGTCCTGGCAGGCGAGGCGTACGGTTCCGCGTTACTTTTGACCCCAGAGTCCGTTGATCTCGGAGACGACCAGCCGTTCACACTCATTGGTTGGTTTGTACTATGCTGAAATCGTCATTATTATAATAATCGTAAACTTTTTGATTTTTCTACTTATTAAGTACAGTGTCTGAATATCATATTGTAATCATCAGATTTCTTTATCTTCGATTTGTTTATAATAATCTAGTTATTAAGGTAGTTACTGTAAAAAAATGATCTTTCAATATCTACTCAGTAAACGGTACCTATACGAAAATCAAAACTGTACAAAACAAAAAACAAGAGCATCCGTTCGTTTCAAAAAATAAATAGTTTTGTTAAAAATACTATCTATCGATATATATAAATACTTTTCCTTCTATTTTGCATATTAATTACGCAACGCATGGTTACCACACGGATCCATGGATGACACACTAAACGCGGGGGCGGAAGTGGGAAGCAGGGAGGACACGTTATAAGGTGCGTTATTGAAGTTAAGTACCCAATTTTACTAAATTAACTCGGAAATCGGATTTTAGAACTCTCCTTAAATATCGTTATCTAACTTAGATCTAGTATAATAGTTCTTCGTATAACATTAATCACTCTATGAAAATTTAATATACTTTCACAAAAATCGTAGTAAACATCACGCTAAGGAATTGATTTTACTAGTAGTAGTAGGTAGGCTAAGTGATGTACATTATAATACTATCACTCACTGATGCTGTACAACTGAAAAGCAGATTATGTAAACCATACATAATTTATGCGTCTAGAAAGATCTTCTTAATGTTAGGCATCGCATGACAATAGGCCAGGCTTATTACTTTAGTGTACATGACAAGCTACGTCTTACATTCGCGATTCTTAAGTCTGATAGTTTTAGTGCGCAAAGTTGCTGGAAATAGAGGCTAGCAGTCCATCTCTATATTTCTGACGTTTTTCCATTTTCTTTATTTGATTGTAACTATTGTCAGTTTGTTTTGTCAATCGATACATACATGTGTAGTCCGCGCGGGCGACGCGTAGGGCTCCGAGGCGGTCGTTTCCACACCGGAGTCGTCCGCGTGCGGTGACGACCAGCCATCGCTTGACACTGGCAGCCCGTGCACACGCGCTAGTCGCTCTAATTCCTGAAACAATTAGGCCTTCTATTTGTCTAACGAGTATACTTAATAGAAAATTGTGTAAGTTAAGTTATATGCAGGGAGTGTGAAGAAAGAAAAATAAATTATTTGGAAAGTATACTACGAAAGAACGAATAGATACAAACGATTGATGCTTGTGAAGCCAGGTCGAAGAATTAGTTTTATAGTTAATAAATCAATGTATTTGTTGGATGTAATTACTAATTATTATGACTGTAATAACGATCATTATGTTCACGAAGCATCCTTAAACAAATGATATAAATTAATCTATAATCTAATATATAAAATTCTCGTGTCCTGGTGTTTGTTACCAAACTCCTCCGAAACGGCTAAACCAATTTGTTTGAAAATTTGTGTGTATATCGGGTAGATCTGAGAATCGGCATCATCAACATCTATTTTTCATATCTCTAAATGTTGCCATAACCCACGCCTAAATATTTTTTTTTTGACTATTTTTATTTTGTTATGATTCAGCATTAAAATACATACAACTTCAAACTTTCGCCCTTCTACGATCTAAAACTATTTTTGTATAGCGATTTTTGTATTATTGTGTTCCATGCACAGACCCATAATAGAGTTGCAAGATTGAATCGAATACAATAATTGTAGAACGATAAAATTTATGTACGATATATTTGTAGGTCTCAAAAATCGGTCGTCATCTATTTTTTATACCCCAATGCCAATGAAGGGGAGCATATTGTATATTAACAAAACACATAAAGTTCGATATATAGATAAAAGAGAGAGAACAAGAGTAAGTAATGTTACACATGTCAAACGGAGTTGGACGTGACACACCCTTTGGGGTATAGAGAAATGGAGCAAATAAATCACAGACTGGTATACCGGAAACCAAAAAAAAAACGGGTGGATAATACAGAGGTCAGACGAACTAACGACGAAGAGCAGACAAGACATGGTCTAGGATAGCTAAAGATAGAAAAGAGTGGAAGATGTTGGAAGAGACCTTTGTCAATAGACAAACAGATAGTGATAGATATATAGTGTGTATTGATAGGGTTTAAGTCGGTATTTACCCGCTTGGGTTGTTTGGTTGTAGACGAAGCTATCCCGCTCAAAGTCACGCGTGGCGAGTGTATGTACCTGCTATTACATTTGGCTTGGCACCGACTTCAAACCTATCAATAGGTAACACGTACAAATAGTATTTTATTAATATTAAACGTATTAGATTTGCATAAGAAGTGTATTAAATTAAATCTCTATAAAGTTATTTCATACTTTTGATTTATTGAAGTCGGTTTTTTTAAACGTAGTTTTTTTTACTTTTTAATGTCATTAATCAGGTAAACTATAAGATTTCGTTGCTTTTTCTTGTTACATTACATAGTAATTTGTTTAAGTATCTATGGGTAGGCCTCCGAAAGGTTCCGCGTGCCTTAAACAATATCCCCGTTCATGTGAGACACTGAAATATCGTAAAGAACGTTTGTTAGCTATGAATGACAGGTATGAGCCACTTATCGGCAAACGGGTTAATACTAATAGAATATAAATAAACTAAATGAAAACTCCCAAAAAAGCAGTCCATAACATAAAATATTCATAAAATAACAACTACTGGGCCAAACTATAACAAATTCTTATGGGACCAAATGGCAAATATTTCGCATCAAACTAAAGAAGAATCACGAAAATCAGATCATAAATCTCAGATGTAGGTACAAACATAAAAACCAATCGAATTTAGAACCTCCTCCTTTTCGAAGTCGGTTAAAAATGCACAACATTCAGACTTAGTAAGGAAAATTCTCGATATGCAATCATAGTGCTCCTTACTTAGATAATTTATAAGTCTAGATAGCGTGCTGCTAGATAACCGATGAAAACAGGCCAGGCTTTTTTCTTTAGTGTGCGTGACAAGCTACGTCTTACACTCGCGATGTATACGTCACTGTCAACTTCAATTTTTTTGACGTTTTCACAGCTGTCACAGTCTGCCTAGTCGTAATAAACGATCTAAGGCTCATAATATGTTTGTTTCATAAAGAACATCCACCAACCTGTATTCTTAACATCAACTTTCTATTATGTAACTCTATCTGCTTCCTCCTCTGTTCGCTCTGTTTGAGCCTGTTCACCTCGTCCCGCAAGCACTTGATGTAGTCCACGCTACTCTTGAGTATAGTGCCCTTGTTCGGTCTGACATCTCTTATCACCTCGTAGAAGGGATCGTTGGTCTTCGGTAGAAGAGTCCCGAGCTCCTTTATCCTGTCATTGATATTGAAGCGACGCCGACGTTCGACTGGAAATAACAGTTTGTTTTGTTATATTGAGCTTTATTTATTCCAACTGCTACAATTAATCATATCAGTGAAATGAAACCTCTTTCTGCCGTGAAACAGTAATGTGTGAGCATTATTGTGTTTCGGTCTGAAGGGCGCCGTAGCAAGTGGAATTACTGGGCAAATAAGACTTAACATCGCATGTCTAAAGGTGACGAGCGCAATTGGAGTGCCTCTCATCATTTTTGGATTTATCAACAATCCTGAGCGGCACTGCATTGTAATGGGCAGGGCGTATCAGTTACCATCAGCTGAACGTCCTGCTCGTCTCGTCCCTTACTGTCAAAAATCAACCTATTATTTTCATATTAAAATGTTACTCTATTAAATTTAATGCATATTGCGTCATTAAAGTTACACTATAAAATTATAAATTAATAATGTATCGTCTTGACATCTAGTCATGACGTCACAGTGCCCTTATTCGTGTGACATTAAGTGCTATATAAAGAATGCACAGCACAACGGGAACACAAGTTCCAATCGGCTATCGGTCCCCGGGTGTACTCGTAGTGCTGCTTCCTGAAGAACAGTTGTTTAACCCATGACCAAACGAGAGACATTACAAATAGTCTTATCTTAATCTTAATATATTATATAAATCTCGTGTCACAATGTTTGTCCTCAATGGACTCCTAAACTAATGAACGGATTTTAATGGTGTGCAGGAGTGATACTTCATGGAGTGCAGTTTGGTCCAACTTGAGAGATAGGGTAGTTTTTATTTCGATTTGGGACCCATAAATATTTTTATTTTCAATATTTGTTTTGTATGGACATATTTTCTATGAGAGAATTTAGTGACGCACGGTTTGACAGTTCCGCTGTGAAACAATTTCATTCTAACAACAGGGAGCATATTTACGAAATAATTTTTGATGTTTAGAAATATAAAACAGTTATTTTTTTACTATCTACAGAACAACGTCTGTCGGGGCAGCTAGTATATTATATAAATTACGTGACACGTTGTTTGCCCTCAATGGACTCCCAAACTAATGAACTGATTTTAATGGGGATTACTTCATGGAGTGCAGTTTGGTCCAACTTGAGAGATAGGATAGTTTTTATTTCGATTTGGGACCCATAATTATTTTCAATATTTGCTTTCTATGGACATACTTTCTATGAGGGAATTTGGTGACGCACGGTCATTTTTTACGAAATAATTTTTGATGTTTTGAAATATTATTGGCAAATTCCTATAAAACAGTATTTTTTTTATCATCTACAGAACAACGTCTGTCGGGTCAGCTTGTCTAATATAAAACATAAGGTTGTTGTCTAAATTAAATACTTTGAAATATTTACATTATGGCTAAAGAATTCTTTTAAACCTGCTGAATAAATTGATTAAAGTTTTTGGCATCTCTCTAATATTCTTTGAAAGATAGTTCAAGACATAACACCCGCATTAATTTGGTGAAGTGTTGACAATGGGGCATCAATAAACGGACCGCTTAAGCCTTCGTAATAATACAGAGTTTTCCTTTGCTGGTTTTAAAAGTTTACCATGCCTTATAACTCATTTCTCATACATAGAGGCTAGTAAGCGTTAGAAGACGATACATTTTCAAAGGGAGAAGGATACAACGCGGAAATAGCTTACATTTTCTTTACATTTCTTCTATGCGCCAGTGATTACCAGCGTCTATGGTGATACTTTACAATACCTATTGTCGGTATAGCATTTGATAAGGTCTAACACAACGGCTTTACATAATGAAAGCTTGGCGGAGCGTACATACTGTAACCGCGTCGAGGGCACGCTCTCTACGGCACGACCCAGGCCAGGAGTTCCTCAGGGCTCAGTTCTCACCCCGACACTCTTCTTTTTTTTCGAGTGATCTGCCCATCGCTCAGAAGCGGCGGAAAAACTTGCTTAACACATCTCCGTTCTAACTTGGAGACTAATTTACAAAATGGCGTATTGAAGTTAACTTCTCGAAAGAGTAACGAACACTTTCAACTGCAGCGGTACTCAGGTAGGACGCAACATCTAGCGCATTTCATTACTTTTTCTCTTAAAAAATAGCTCCCAGTACAAATAAAAAACCTGCAACCCGATTGATAAGCTGACGTGTGTCCAATACACTGTGAAAATTATCTCCATATCCAAAAGCATAAAGTAAACGTTATCTTTTTTTTCTAATTTTCTTTTTAAAGTATAGTTCATATTGCGTTTGTATGTTCCACAATAATAATTAGTGGACTTATTTCCAATGAAAGTACAAGATAATTCGTACGTGTAATAAAAGTCGTCATAAGAAAGAAATATTTAATCTTTAAAATTTATTTCACATTTTAATCGTAATTGCAATTAAACACAGCATATATCGTAATTTGTGTCGAGATATAAATCTTATTCTGTGACGAATAACGGATTTTTCAATACTCTATCTTCTATATTGTGATAAGAGATAAATTAATAGCACGCAACGTTACATAAATATTTTATAACAGTTTTCTATTAAAAACTATACAATCTAATCACTAAAATATGATTTAAGATTAGAATTTATGTAAATTACGGATTAGAGTTGTGATTTTTATCATATTAAGGAAGTGAAAATTTTATGATGAGATGCCAAATAGGAGATGATCTTTGTTGTAATACGTCATAAAATAATCGCGGGGCGAATCGCAATGTGCTACTCTGTGACTTAAAGACTGAATGACACAGAATAAAGGGTGCTATTAGCAAATAATTTTCACTTAGTGTGTAACTAAGAATTATTAATATAAACTAGTCGGTGTCACCCAAGGTAGGTTTGTAACTACACACATAGTAATAGGTGAGATGTGCTTGTGTCGCACGCGCGACGTGGGGAGGCGAGAGCGCTGCCACGGCGGGAGGACACCGATTACAAAAATAACAATAATCGTAACAAGAATTCGGATTCATCAATTAGATTTTAAAATACTCAATTATTTTTATAATTTTTAGTACATATTGTAATAGTGTTTTTGAATTCGGTTGTTATTTTGTTAAATTTTTTTCTTCAACAGGTGTATAAATAAAACTTCGTGATTATTGCTTTTTGTACTGTCACTGGCTGACTGGCTGCCCGATAACAAAATTTAGAACACGGAACCGAAACACTTACTCATATTATGATTATCTTTCTTCTGTCTGTCTTTGGCTAGAGCGTGCATGTCAGCGTCGGATAGCAGGGCGCAGTCTCCGGCTACGGAACTGGCCGCGGAAGCCGGTTCTGATGAGGACAGGGGACCAGCCCCGCTGTCTAAGGACAGAATGTCCTCCAGGAACTCATCTGCCTGTAACATACAAAGTTGATAAGGACACGGATCCAAGGCTGCTCTTGAAATTAAATGCTTTATTCATTCAGGCACAATTTGTACGCTTATGAAAGTCACTTTTGATGTCATCAGTTCAAGAGACCAAAAGGCCTTGTTGCCAAAGAAGTTTTATCATTGCTTTACAGTTTTCATATTATTCACACATTTTATCGTCTAATATATAGAACTGAACTTTATAATTAGCTTTCTTCATTAAAATTTCCTGGATATGAAGCATTAATTTATATAACGGAAGTTTAATTACATGATGTTTATTATATATTTCGATACCTCAGTTCCATAGAGTAGTCAGGAAAGGGTTCCAAAAGAAACTAATTCGAGTTGTTACTGTATGAAACGATAATATTCTAGACATATGAAGAAATATTGGAAGTAACAACTGAACTGCATTCACTGTTCAACTTGCGTGTGTGTGTCTCAAACATTATATATTATCTCAACTATTTCAGACTTGTTACACTTTGTAACTGAGGTATCGATATGTGTATATTTCCGCATGAATGAGTGACCATGCTAATTATAGTGCTAATTTATACTATGGAGATAATGTCAAACGCGGCTGAGTTTTTACGGCTCGTCAATCAAAATCGGTTAAAGTAATAAAGTCACTTTTAATATTGTTGTATCGGAGATATTCTACTTTATCGCACGCTTTGTTTGTCTATACGCTAGTATATTGTAAATCTATGATCTTAACGTGTGTTAGGACGCATTTGTAATATTTATATTTTTTATCTCTTCCTATATTGCTCAGTTCTTGTGATGTGTTTGTTATGTTTCCTTGTAATAATAAATAAACCTTAGATAATTTATACATCTAGATAGAGCCTCTTGCTGTTACGCAACGCATGACAACAGGCCAGGTTTATTAATTTAGTGCGCAAGACAGCTACGTCTTACACTCGCGATACTTCCGTCACTTTGTGTGCGTGCGTTTACTGAAAATAGGGGGTCAGTGTTCGCCGCTTTTTTTTCAACGTTTATTTGCAGCTGTCACGATCAATGCAGACGTATAAATTGTCAAAGATCTTAACTTTACAAGTGTTACTAAGGCGATGATCACTTAACTTAAAAAATCTCTAAATTGTTTTTTCCTGAAAAGGTTACTGTTTTCGTCAAGAGGTAGGTACGTAATCGTTAAAACAGTTATTTTTCCCGGAGTTTCAACGTGCGGTTGTAGACATATGAATCCAAATTACCTCGGAGTTGCCCGAGCATATGCCGGGACTCATCAGACCAGACGAGGACGCCCGGTCCGGAGACTGTGTCCGTGTGCCCAGCTCCGGGGCGCTATGCACGGGGGCGCGACCATTGGGCGACATCTATAACAAGAAGAAAAGAGGAAGTCTTCTTTATAATGAGAAAGCTTGTATGAACAGTTTGAGTGGGTGAAGATTATGAATTAATACGTGTTTAATAGTAACACAATAACTAAAGGACAAGTAAGTGAATTATATGTACCTTCCTATTCTGTATTATTATGTTCTCTTCATATTTTTAAAATTAAAAAATCTTTAAGTGACCTTTTCAGAAGAGAACGAATCAGCGCTAGTAAAAATATATCTATACTTAAATTGATTGCATTATAATACTCTTAAAATTTGAAAAACAACATTTTATGAACGATACGGGATTCGAACCTACGACCTCCGGCGTTCCGTGCCGGTGCTCTAACCAACTGAGCTAACCGTTCGAGTACCGCCTCTTTATAAAATTCTGTTTGCTTTGTTCAACTCTCAGGTTGTATTGTTTAGATTTACAAGAGAGACATCTCAAGTCAATTTCCTAATATGCAAATATTGGGGTTGAGCAGGTTATCAACTGTAAAGTAGATCCTGTAGATGAAGCCACAACCTGAGAGTTGAACAAAGCAAACAGAATTTTATAACGAGGCGGTACTCAAACGGTTAGCTCAGATGGTTAGGGTTCGAATCCCGCATCGTTCATAAAATTTTGTTTTTCAAATTTTATTTGTATATTAATCCTTGAAGTGAGGGTTATCACTTTAAAAATATAACATATTGTTTATGATACTCTTATAAAAGGTGGCTTCCTCAGTACTGCGAGGACATTTCTTCACTAAAAGCCACCGCCTATTACTATATAAAGCGTAAATTCGGCCTCACATGGAGTACTGTTCTCAGCTCAGTAACAGCTTCTTCCATTTGATCTCATACAACGAAGAGCCGCTCGAATCATCGACGATCAAGTCATCCCTTCTACCGCATTTATCATGGGTAGTGCAAAGAGGAATTGTTCGGTAATAATAGCTGCCGAATTTCACCAACGGACATAACGTCAAAATGCGAAATTTCGCCCGCATCATAATGACATCTGGCATTCTACAAGGGCGCGTTTTCGAGAAATTTCTTGCCTCGCTGGCTGTCCTTAGGGGTCTTCAAGATACGCCTCTCTTGACCCTTGGTGTTGCGGATAAATGGTCGCTTCACCACTTTACTTCTCTTATATAAAACTCGCTCACTGTTATTAATTATGAGTTACGACGACAGTTAAGTCCTAACACTTGACACAAATAATATTATGCCAAGATGGTGCAAACTGGAGTCATAAGGATCAAATAAACAGACAAGCGTCACTTTTATACGCTGAACATTGCAACGCAACCAGGATCGCCAGAATTAATAATCAAAAATATCTCGATACTCATAAGATATAAGAAGTTATCGAGACTTGGAAATTACAATAATTATAACCAAGGCTTGGAAATCGAATAAAACTATAAAGATGAACACTTTATCAAGAGGAGGTTACAACACAAATCTATCTAGTCGCAGAGATATAACCCAAATAATATTACAAAAACTCAGGCATGGAATAAGTCGTTTTGCTTCACACTTCGGTACACCCTTCCACCACGCAATCACGCACAGCTTTAAATCATGGCGGTTACGACGTTTTGGTCGCAAGAAAATTAAACCATTTAAGCGCTTTATAGTGCTGCATATTTGAAAAGTTTAATGAGATTTATTTATTTTTATTTATTTATTTATTGAAAAGACCAACAGCATAAATATTACAAATTAGTCTTAAAAAAAAAATTAGTGTACATATATATAGATTTAACTAATGTTTAAGCGTTGCAGCGAACTTTAGTTCTAATTCGTTACAAAAACATAACTTTTGCTTACGACAGATTGTCCTATACTTTAATTTTTAGAGCTGATATATTTACCTGGTCTTGCGGCGTAAAAGATTCACTAAGGTACTGCCTGACTTGACTCTTCTGTTTCTGGATCACGTGATACCTGGTGGGGTTCTCCAGCACTGTTCGGACCTGGGAATAGACAAATTTATATTTTTTAACCAATGTCAAATAGTTTTTTTACTACCAAATAATTACAGCACAATCCATCTTTAAGGCGCTATAGTCCTAAAAAGTAAATATTTTTAAAAATCTACTTAAAATACTTCTACAAATACTACGGTTCCAATTTTTTTACATGTTTATCTTCATTTCTTTATCTAAATTATTGCTGTTTCGAAAACACGATTACGAAAAAAGTCTCGATAGATTTATTTTTTGAAAAATAGTCTTTTTTATTTGAATTGTTTATATTATCATAAAACCATGATAGCTATAAACACAAAACTTATTTTATTCGATAGTTTATTAGTATTTATAAGTTTTCCCTGTGGGATTTATCAATACGCTTTGTGAATTATTTTATATTAATTTTTTTCGTAATAAACCAAACGCGACGCCTTGGTTGCATGCTCGCTCAAGCCAGCAGTACGCCCGTGACCACTGTCAAGGAAGGTACTGTGTTCGTGTCTCTCGGGCTCACATTACGTAAGATTTTAGCAAACAAGTACAAAGCGGGAATCTTAGTAAAAAAATAATGATGATGCGACAGCGTATTTGTTGAAATATATAGGTTAATGTAAGTCGGAAAGTAATAAAATAAAATTTACGTAATATTATTTTGAATATTATGCCACGCGGGATTTTTGTATATATGTACTTTAGGGAAGTTAGATAAATCCAAGATGACCGCCGCACAAAATTATGATTCCAGCAATATGGATATCGTGTCCGAGGTTCTCGAGGGTGCAGAGATCCGATATCCAAGGTATCCGTCCTCGACACCCTCGAGAACCTCGGACACGATATCCATATTGTTGAAATCATAATTTTGTGCGGCGGCCATCTTGGATTTCAAAAATGATCACAAAATCGTTCTCTGCACCCTCGAGAACCTCGGACACGATATCCATATTGCTGAAATCATAATTATGAGAAATTGAAAAAAATGAACATTTCTCTCATACGTCGATAAAAAAGATTTACTTCAAAAATGCATAAAAAATATAATCACAGTAATTTCGTACTCTAGCTTAACTGTAAGTTTTTAAAAAATATTACGCGGTCCTTCTGGGTCGCTAGCATCGGTCGGTTCGTTCTCAGCCATGCCGGACGCCCGTATCCATGCGTACCTATCGAATCTAACGTTCGCGCAATTTTTACCTAAAGTGTTGGGAAAACCTCGCCTTAAGGTTTTTCACCGTTATAACTTATAGAATGTGTATACACTATACACTTATTGTCATTAAAATTCCTCATCTATCCAGATGTAAAAATATGAAATAAAGTACAAAATTGACCACCATTCAAATAAACAATGTATTGAACAGAGGCAAGAAATTATAGGCGCTTATTAGATTATATATTTCAATGAAACTAAAATTATTAACTTTCGTGAGACATTTTTAACTATATTTATTTATTACGGCTTTATTCACGTAACAACATCACACGTCGTCACACAAACATGTTAAAGTGAAGTGTATGAAGTGGTTCTTTTTTAAACATTTAACTTATTATAACTTTTAAATTTTAACCCTCAATTCAATTGTAGGTATGTATTGATAACCGATGCTTGCAAGTATCGGTTTTTTATTGAAACCCCATTAGAATACTGAGAGAGTTTCTTGTGCCGTTTCTTCAATCAGAGCGCCATTTCTTCTCTCAGAGCGCAATTTGTTTTAGAAGCGATGGTTATAGAATATAAATATATTTATTTACATGTCATGAAACTACATGAGTTCATAAAGGGGCATTGACATGCGGAGAAATAGTTATACTAAAAGTCAAATAAACTTTATTATATTAGGCTTAAACTAAGCGCTTTTGAATAGTCACTATAAATATTTCTTTTAAATTACTGAATTTATCATATGCCCGAAAAAAGTGGAGCTTGTGAGAAGAACATACAAGAAACTCAACGGCCACTCTATTTGATTGAAAAGAGTTTCACTTCAAAAGAGCGTTATTACATACATAACAAATTGGTTTGTAAGATGCTGCATTCCAATATATAAGTCGTGTTTATCATACTTTAGAGTCTCAAATATTAATTCATATTTCAGTACTATTAAGACGTGATCTTTTATTGTTAAGCGCTGGGTACATACCTGTAGCACCTGTGGCGGCAGTTCCACGTGTGGCGTGATCCTCGGCATGTCCGCTGGAGGCGACTTCTTCTTCTCCTCTCCATTCTCCTTAGACTGACTCGATTGCTGTGCCTGGAAACATTGCCCAAATCAGACTCCTTTTCATATGTCTTCTCGTGAGATTAAGCGGAGAAAAGAGCATACGAGTCGCAAGTGACTTACAAGTAACAAGTAACAACAATACAGAACAAACCAGAAACCGACACCGCGATCAACGTTGATGCGGTGTTACATTGTCAACTACCAGGGCAACACTAACATTTCATTTGTAAGTAGTACATTTATTTCATTACAATATTGAATTTATCAAACAAGCCCTTAAAGCGGTAATGTACAGAGCAGGTGAGTCGCGGGCAGGTATTTATTTTGGACACAGTGCACAGCGTAGACATGTGATTGAACACTCCTTTTGGTTGGTTCTGTATTCTGGGATAACGCTAGAGAAGTCACAGGACACTTGGTGGATGCACACGTAGACGAAGATACAAATGTTTTGCAACATTAATGCACGATGCGGCATTCGAACCTGCACTTCGGAAGACTACGCTTCAAACTAAGCCAACTCATTAAGAATACTACTTTTACTGTTGTCAGCCAGCTTAACCCAATAATTATTTTTTATGTAAGAGGGGGCAGACGGGCAAAGAGACTCATGTGATGGTATGTTGTGAGGCAACCGCCCAGTAACATCCGCAAAACCAGGGGTCAAGAGATACATTCCCGGCCTTTAAGGTGGTAAGCTCCATGTTTGAAAGTACCTGAGTCCTATCGGTTCGGGAAAACTGCAGCCGGTAATTGATTCCACAAAGTTGCTTTGCAACGCTTTTCTAACAAAACTAGTGGTTGTGAAATGCCAACACGACGCAAGGGTAGGATTTTCGAATTTTGACGTAATGTCCGGTGGTGGAATTCGGCTGCTAGTATCAACCCGAACAATTCCTCTGAGCATCGTGATATATGCGGTAGAAGACATTGACTTGAAATGTCTCTCTTTCAAATCTAAACAATTATTTTTAAGTGATAAACAAATTGTTACTTTACTTTTTTTACAATTATACACGCGCAATAAAGTTTGTCTATCTTGTGGGGCCTACCAACAGTGCGCCTTGCGGTACGTGGTCGCCATTCGAGGACTTTACTACCCCAACGGCTATCTGTCCGTCGAACTATGTGCCCTGCCCACTGCCACTTCAGTTTTGCAATCATTTGGGCTATGTCGGTAACTTTGGTTCTCTTATGGACCTCCTCATTTCTGATTCGATCTCGCAGGAAAACTCCAAGCATAGCCTTCTCCATTGCCCTCTGCGATCTGGTCAAGATCGCTGGAATACGATTGATGAGGGCAGCACAGGACCCATCGTCGTGGAGATCTTTGGGGGCCTTTGCCCAGCAGTGGACGTCTTCCGGCTGATGATGAATGAATGAAATCAAGTTTGCTGTCAGCTGAACTCTAATCGCAACATGGTCAGCGCATATGGGATTGCACTAACGCTGGAGCGACGTCAGCGCTAACTGTCGATGGAGCACTAAATCCAGCTTAAGATTGATATATTTCCCACGATCGATTGTCAAATGACCGAATATCAAGATCAGCCATAACTACAGGAGGTTCAAGTTCACTCTTTCCGACTCTGAGATTATAAAAGGAGTCAGCCTCACCTGTAAAGACTCTCTTCGTAGCTGCTCCTGGGCATGCTCTCGCATCAACTGCTGCTTCAGCTGTGTGCGAGATGTCGGCGTTAGTGTCTTGAACGTTGGCGGACTGTAACAATAATAACAATTTTCTGTTAAATACCGCTCCGTACGATAATACTTATTAAAACAGTACGTACTATGTACTTTTATTGGGTACAGATGTGCCCAAAGGTTTACCTTATAATGAAATAAGTTACATGAGTCATTAGACCCATCAGACATACGGGGTCTGTTTAACCACCCAACGGGTTCACTTGAAGCAATGCTAACCTTAGCGCATTAAATCAATATGAAATATAGGAAGAAATATTTTAAAACGAGCACGCGACAAAATCCTTCGAATGTATTTTGCTTAGAAAAATCCAAATAAAGGATTAATTGAATATCGACTAAGGCAATAAGATTAAATAGCTATCAATTATAGAATCGGATTAGACAAAGTAGCCCACAAATATTTTAATTGTGATAATATGCGATATAAGGTTTTTATTATTATTGTGTCCAAGACGTTGAATGTTTTGTAGGAATCACGAAAAAAATATATTTATTACACAATTTTGTTTTTTTATTATTTATATTTGGTTAGGGTAATACGCATCCTGGTAACATAAGTTAAGTTCTTCATAATTTAAGTCCGGCAATGCTTCTGTGATACCTCTGGTGTTACAAATTAGTATAGGGATACTCTATAAAAACATAGCGATGTTTTAAAACAGTGGTTTTTTCGGCGTAATCAACTCAGCATACTAAGCGAAGTTTTAGTTTTATCATCAACAACTTTTTATAAATCCTCAATGAAATAAATTTAGCGTTTGTCTTTACAAACATACTGCATTTCAAATGCAAGAATGTTGTTTTTGGCAATGCATCCTTGGGCTATTACAATAATTTTCGCGACTCCATCACTATTCAGCTCACGTCAAGTTTCGGGGTTCGCTCGTGGACAAAATACATTATTGGCATAAACAGGCTAATTTGACTGTTTGAAGTCCAAACTCGATCCATATTAAAGGATTCAAACAGTGTAAACACAATTTAGTTATGGTACTTTCATTTTTACTACCAGCTGGCCTGAAAGACTTTGTAGACCTTTGGGTGCAAGAAACAAGAAAAGTTTCAGCGGAGTAGTTCTTAGCCTCTGTCCTCTAACTCAACTCTCGCTTTCAGACCTTATTAAGTGGAGCAACCATGATTTCTGCATTAGCTGTGTACGAACCCATAGTATATTATTATTGTATTAGCATGAGTGGTGAACAGAAAGAGGTCTGGAGTACAGCGAGGCGTATAATGGTTGGCTTCACTTGACGAGGTAAGAGAAAGAGTACCATAAGAGCACCCACATTTGCTACTCTGTGGCTGCTACCGTAAGGACGGCTAGGTGGACTACTTCTCATTTACTAACACGCAATAAGCAATCGGGTGAGTAACATGCCTGCACTTTTTAATAAATCAAGCAGAACTAATACAATGGTTGCGGAGGGTATATTTGGGTATATACCATTTTTTTAGCAAATAAAACATCTAACCTAAAAACCACCACCATCTTTACATCATTTAATAGCATATCAGATATATAGAAAAGCGTGGCGATTTTACCAACAAATAACGCGTTTTTTTGAAATACTCCAACTTTAGTTCTAAACTAAAGAGGTTGGCGTCCATTAAACCTGAAAGAGGCTGAATAGGCGAAATAAGGTTTTCCGTAAATTGTGGTTTATATAGTCGTCAAAATACTTTAGGGAATAGATATTGAATTTTTAGACGTGCACGGTCTAGCGAAACGTAATGAAAAAACTTCTTATTTATTTATATGTGTAGATAATACCTTCATGACAGAACAGCATAATGAATTATTATCTAACACAAAAAATACACCTCACCTTAAAAAGTGATAGCGACGCTACTAGTACAGTGATGGCTACTAGTACAGTTTCTTGGTAATGTTAAAAGTCAACGCAATAAATGGTCCGCTGTCATGAAATTCAACGCCAAGGACTTCTAACAGTTGTGTTTGTGGTTATCATCAAGATGTCGTGATAGACCATTTAGATCAACGAGGGTCGAAGACGTGTTAAACGCTTTCAAATACGAAATACGTGTCATAAGCAGTGATAATAACTCAATAAATTGCGTCACGCAAAAACTGACTTTTACAAATCAACTGCAGCCGAATTCTACCATCGCAACAATCGCAATATCATCTGAATATTTAGCGTAACAGTACGGTTACAGAGGAACTTTCTTCCACGTATAAAAAAACCACAGAAAGAGCTTCCAAGCGCGATATTTTCAAATATATATGGATTCTAAATGATAAATATATAAGGATGTTCTAAAAAACTGTGTACCTAATAGGCAGGCGGCATCGCATGAGTATGCTTCTGGTGTGGCAAGAGAATATGGGCGACCCGCCACTCCTTTTCCATAAAAAATAAAAAAAGGAAATGGCAGATGGTCAAACTAATATAAAACTACCTGTCCATAATGGTGACGATATGACCTGAGTCATAACGAAATACAATACGACCTAGTTCTACTACTATGTGTTTCTGACGAGTTACAGAGAAGGGTAGTAACAGAAGTTTTACTTAGCATCATACTTTAAAAAATAACTACTTTAGATACCCGCCAGTGGGAATTTTGGGGGTGTATTGTGATGACGTGATATACTATAATCATATAGTTGATTATACTATAATCATAAGCGAAAATCGCAAATATGACTCCAAACGCAATAATGCCCTAAAAAAAGCTTAACCATAAAAAATCAATGATAACTGTTTGATGGTCAATTTATTTTGTAATTCAATACGTACTGAAACTTCGAACAATGGTGGCGAAACTCGAAGAATCAGACCAGACTCATCAACCCATCTTCACCATTACTGCTACATGATGAAGTCTCATACGGCTCGAGAAAACGTTTTAACAAATTTTATTCTCAAGATGCAAAACTGGCTTCATAGAGTTGTTAGGACCAGGTCTCCATATTTGTACCTAATTTTAATATTATGACCTTACTCTGATATCGAGGATTAATACTATGATTAAATAATACATATAGTACAAAACGGCGATTTCATACTACTATTATTATAACCTGACTGTGAATTGAGATGGCATACAGAGATTAGTATAATAGAGATACTAAAATTTCTGCGAATAAGCTAGAGCCATGTGCGCGATGTACATGTCAGCCTCAGTTTGAGTATCTCAGTCATAATCCCAATTCCCAATTATTAACCTAGAAGTCTTAAAACAAAAAAATAAACATAGGCTGATATTCGACAATGTCGTATCAGCAAAAAACCCATACCACGACATTAATTTGCAAGTACAGATTACAAAACGTAGTTACACGATTTATTAGCGTGTTAAAACAATCCAGTATTTTTCCTTTATCCTTTAAATCAGACCAGGCGATAGCGATAAGGAGAAGCAGCGTTGTTATCATTCACCTCAGACTTATCAAAAATTATTTAACTGCCGGCTGTTCCCCAAATCGCTGATTGATGGTCGTAAAATTGTATTTTGATTTGAAATCATTTGTATTGTATTGAGTGCGTAATTTTTAACGTGTTTGCGGGTGATATTGCTGAGATAGTAGGTACAATTGTATTTTATGTTATGTTGATTTAGTGCCTATTATAATATTAGCTGGAGATAAAAGCAATATAACAAAAAAATCCAAGAATAGTCAATGTGGTATTTATAATGAGAACAAATTATGGAATAAAACAAATACCAAAGAGCTTAATATATCGACGACCTAATAAATTTGAAATCTCTTCATGTCTTTTTTTTAATTGATTAAAAGAAAAGACGATGTATTCCATGTAGTAATCATAATAAATACAATCATACATTCACTATCAGTGCTTCTAAAGCTTTATCATAGCCTAAAGTGTTATTAAAGGTTGAGCGAAGACCGATTTCAGACGTATTGAGCGATGATTCCCATAACTACGTAGAACTTTTTCTACATTTCAGTTACGAAGAACGACGTTCAGCGAAGTTACGCTAGAAACTCTATAGTGAAGTGAAATAATATGTTGAATTATACGGTGCTCAGCCGCCTTTCTTATCGAAAAAGAACACCGGGACTGAAATTTCTATAAAATAGGTCTCAGTATGTCCCTTAGTTGCCGGGGTAACTAAGATTCGATAATTTGTCTTCAATAATTTTTAAAATTATCATATCATCTTTTCTATTTCAATTATCATTGGCTAATAATGCCTAAATCAAGCAACCATCAGGCAAATCTGCTACTTGTACCTATAAAAGGCATATATGTGAATTTAATAGCATAACGTCTAACAATAATTCAATCAATAAATGTATACTATCATGTCTTCTGTGTGTGAGAATTTTAGATGTCCCATTGACAACAAAAATCAAACCGGCATTACATTGGAACAACAACAACAAACAGGATGATGTCAAAACAAATTCTCGAATCTCTTCAGGCCTACCATCTAATATAATAACGGTCATCGTTGACAGTAATGTTTCACACGGAACAAACTGCATCCGGTGATTATGCCACGCACGTTGGTCTAAATTACACCAATTAAAGCTCGCTCTAATATTTACTGAGAATACAATGAGTTAATAGTTGACGATTCTGAAGTTAAATTCTATCACTGTAAGCTAACTAACATTAATAGTCGAAATCGACCTTGGTTTAACTATGGTAAGCTATCAAAACTATTTTTAGATAAGTAGAGTTTAGTAAAAAAAATAAGAATTAATTAATTGAAATTTTACATAAATTGTATAATACATAAATTAATAAAGCAATGGGTATATGAAGGCAAATAATGATAGATACTTTATTCAAGTATAATATAAGTAATCAAGTTAAACATTTTTTTCATGATTATTTGAAACTAGTAATGCATTGCACGTTTAATAAAAAGTCCACAGCAGATTTTCTGACCAGCATTTTTCCGATAGCAACAATTATCTTTGATGATTACACTACTCATGTATGCCTGGAAACAAAGCTGTTTCTCAGGGCTAGGGTCCCTTTAGTTAACCTTTTAATTAGAACAAACGAAAAGCGGCGTGACGTTGTCATTCCATGTTATGAATCACCGAGCAAGATTGTCTGATTGAGGATTATATACGGACCATAAGTACATACTCATAATGTATGTCAATATGTAGTTGACGATTACGAAGAAGCCATCACAGACATCTGTTTAATTAATGACTGGACTAAGTTATGTTATTACGATTTGCTTTCAGTGTTTGGAGTACGTCAAGGTGTTATATTTGGACCCATATTTTAGGGAGTCAATGTTGGGATTAATAAGTTTTTAATCAAAGTTTCAAAAATAAAATAAAAATATTTACGAAATGTGCATTATTCATTTAATTGTGAGATAGCGGGGACAGTAAGATATGACGACCAAAAAGTATCGTGGATAATTTATTATAATTATTAGCGTAATAAATTACGAATAACCTCAACAAGTTTTCAGTACAACGATCAAATACAGCAAGCTCATTCGGTCACAGTTGTGCCAGTTATAAGACGATGACGGCAAACGTAATAGTTGCCATTCATAAGTAGTGACCTTCCACCCAGCCGGTAAATGATGCTCTTCCTACCGCCAAGGACGTTGCAAATCGTGTGAGAGCGCTCGCTCTGAGCTTCCGTGTTGCTACTGCTAGCGTTAGCACTATTGCAAGTCATTAATCTCATATATCAGTTCCGAGAAATTTACGTCGTTCATTAAAAAAAAATCTTTTGGACGATCATTCACAACGATCTTCCAAACGAAGCAGAGTTTATATAAAATCTTGTACCCGTTATTCTCAGGTCTTAGGCATTAATTTCCGAATGCGTGGTAGTTTTTCACTTCCAACAAGTGTATACATATCCTATTTTGGATAAAAATTTGAATTTGAAGGTAGAGAAGGCATTCTGTGCAAAGCCTTCCACGGGTATATAAATACTAATTAGGAAAAAGATAGTGCAGTTTAAATATTAAAAGACTATGTTGAAATCGATTTCTTGAAGACAATCTAACGTGGTACAATAATAGAACTTCATAAAACTTAAGTTAACAATAAAACCCGCTCATAAACGATAGTCTATCAGCGTTAATGTACAAATAAAATGACTTTATCAATTAGACATCAATGTGAACCGCGCTTATGAATGAAGGAGTAAATACACAGGCCATTATATGCAAATGTTATCGTAAAATCGTCTTAATTACTTGCTTTAATAGATGCAAAATTGGTCGCATCCTGTTCAGTCATTAAGTGCGTCTAGTAAATACAGTTATTTATAACATGATAATATTTAATTAATATATTACAACATAATAGTTAACAAGCTTAATTATAAATGAATTTTGACACGATGAATATGCTCATTCAAGGACTAGCGCTGTAGCCCTATTCTCGTCACAAAACGAGAACAGGGTCGAAGAGGCCTTCGGCCAAAAAGTTAAATTTCGTATTTTGTACCACAAATTGACGGATCCGTTCCGATTGTAATAAGGTTACGTTCCGATTTAGAGAACTCGTATGATGCGTATTCTCTCAACAAGATCGAACGTCAATTGTTGGGAGATGTGTATTCTGCAAAATTTTGACGTTTGGTGGAGTTATATGATAGACCTAGATAGATAATCCTTTTTACAACGATATAAATATTTTAGATTTGGTAGAACAATATTGGTAAAGAAAAACGTGGATAGGGTCGGAACATAACGTATAATTCTGTAGTGACAAAGGTAAGATAAAAAAGTTTTAAACTTGGAGTAACTTTACACTACGTTTATTAATAGTAGTCAAAGTGTGAATAAAATTATTGTAATTTTTTCTACCATATAAGGTAAAAATTTATCCAAAAGTTAATGGCAAATAGTGAATCGAATCGAAAAACTTAATAGCCTATTCTGCAACGAATAGTTAATGTCCCGACACATTCTGTAGATTATAATACATAGATAATGAATAGGTCATAAATACTTAATAAATACGTTAAGCAATTTGTAATTTTTATTATCATATCCCTCACCTCTGGGAATAATTATTATACAAATTATATTTGTAACAAAATTTATGAACGATGCGGGACTCAAAAACCGCGACCTCTTCTGTTCCTCCCAGAAGTGAGGGTTATCACTTTAAAAATAACAAATTGTTTAGATTTAAAAGAGGGACATCTCAAGTCAATGTCCTAATATGCAATTGTAGCATATTAGGAAATAGACATTTCAAGATTTACAAACCATGCGTCACTCGAACGGTTGGAAAGAGCGCTTGGATATAACCTGAATGGTGGCGGGTTCGAGTCTCGTATCGTTCATAAATTTTGGTTAAAAATTTGTAATAAACAAATAAAACTTATAAATACGTTAAGCTGAAAATATTAAAATTTGTACTCACTCTTTCTTATTGTTGACGACAATGACTAGTTTCACTTTCCGAGGGCCCTTGGTCATTTTGCAGCTATCCTTGCTATTGTCCGCTGGGCCCTGGCTTAAAATTTTTAACAGAGGAATGTTTTCGTATAACTATCACTGAAGCCTAATGGCTTCCATCTATCGTCACCTCACTGACATCTTCACTAGCTTGCTCCACTACTTTTCGAACACATGTCTGTTTAATATCTATATCACTTGAGTCAAATACTGCGTTCACTACACTTAAATCACTATTTGTTTCAATAATACTGATAATTTTCAATTTCCAAAATGCATGCTGACAAAAAATGTGTTATCAATTAAGCATACGATTTAAACAGATAAAGAAATTAAACATATTCACGTTATAATCGATGTATTGGCTACGTTTTTAAATCCCTACAGGTATTATGTAGTTTAATTAAAATTTAAATAGATTAAAATGATTAAATCAACTAATCTCACTAAAGGTTTACATGTAAGCGACGCTAGTTGATTTGAAGCAACAACAATCGAACATAAATATGATATATTATTAATGCAAGAGCCTGTTTATGAGACTATTGTAACATTATGTAAGAAGTTACGTTAATATAACGCGATAGTAACACAAGCGCTGCTGCCAGATGGGTTTATCAAAATGGCACATTTTCGCGTAAATCATACAAGTTGCGCCTATATCACGTCGAGATTTCTGGATGATGAATGATGATGCATAGCGACACGTTCATGATTGTGATAAGAGGCTATCTGAGATAAGAGCAACAAATGTAACACTACCACCACTGCCTAAATCTCTCGGGCGCCATATTATAACGAAAAATAAATGTTCGTTACAATGTTTAACATTTATGCATGCATGTTTAACATTTATGCATGCATTTTCCTAAGTCATGATAGTAACATAAAATTATTTATTGTTTTATATAACTCTACATTTATTTAAGTTAAATATCACGTGTTACCATTATAAGTGTTTCCATTTAATTGACGTATATGTTAATAATGATTTACTTATACTAGCGTTATTTTGTAATTATTAATACATGTATGTTGTATGGGAACCAATAAATAAATAAATAAATAAATAAATAAATTTATTTGTTATAATCGTATGACGTATGCCTCAAATATTTTGCTTGTAAACGAGCAATTCTTGTAAATATTTGTTATGTATCAAACAACGGCTTTGATAAAATTTTCTATACGGTCTTATTCGGGGATTCCGTCTATGGATAATAGCGTTTTACTGATTTTAAACGCCCGTTGTCTATCCTCTATCGTATATCTAATAATCAAAATACTAAGGAGCTAATACAAAGCGTGCTTGACCGTTTACGACTTGTCAATCAAAAACAGTAACAGTAACAAAATATTTTTGTAAGTCTATGGATTTTAGGGCCATTTGGTATACCAAATGGCGCTAAAATATTTACTGCATAATATATCGAATGCGTGACGAAATTTTATCTACACCAACGATCTTGATGAAATCTACAATTATCGATAGTGACGTAGTTAATTACTTATAAACTGCGATTTTTTGGATGCACGATAAACAATATTATTGTTCCCTCTCTATATAATACAACATGTACTCGAGTCTGTCATAGTTATTATATACACAGTACGCGACAAAGTTTGATGTTCGACTCAATATGTAATAGTTATAAGGAGAAGAAATGAAATAATTAGCGCCTCCATTGCTTACGCTCACACACTGCCGAATCTATAGGATACAGACTAGATAGAGTCGATGTTGGTCCGTATTTCAGAAGGCATAATCTACATACATAATCCATGATCAGATTTTTTTTGTATCATGAAGTAGAGTTATGAAGACAGCGACAGCAAACATTTAAATATGGATTGTGTGTTGAAACGCCTTATGGAATAGGGACTTAATTTTTTTAAATGTTAGGTAAAAATCTCGATATCTGGAATAACATTTAAATATATTTTTTTCGAATTACGATTTGACTTCTGGACGTTAGTGACGCTACGAGCCATCGTCCAACTATAACAGTTTCAAAATGACCTACATTGCAACGCATCGCACAACAAACTCATCAACCTGAGATCTAACACTGAATGTCTATGATGCCTGTAGTTACATCGTTGTTGTGTCATATAGTAAAACTGCAGAATGTAATGAAACTGTAAAAAAAAGGAATTTAAATTTTTCAGTACCTACAAATCGACAATTTCATACTTTTACCATTTATATTAATATCAACAGTTAAGTATTATTAAAACCATTGAGAGAAAACCCGATAAAAATTTTAATTTATTTAAACAAAGGAATCATTTTAGAATATTAAAGACATATATATATACAAGACGCAAATGCAAACATAAAATACAGCCTTAATAGCTGTTGTTGAAAATATGGTTTCTTTATGATTCAATATTGTTTATGAATGTATTTTTTGTATAAATATTTAAGTATATAAATATTTAAGTATTAAATTTATTTTATATAAGAGAGAGCAAACGGGCAAGAGCCACACAGCATGGGAAGTCAAGTTCGCAAACAACAGGTGTCAAGAGATGCGTTGCCGGGCTTGAAGGCAAGCTCTTTTCTTGAAGGTCCCTAAGTCGTATCGGTTCCAGAAAACGGTAATTGATCAATGTGTTTTTCACGGTTTGTCGGAATAGTGGGCGATGAAGTCAAGTCCAAAAAGATACACACGACTGCAATTGTTGTTACTTTTGGTACAAAAAAGGCTAAATCGATCAGCGTTGATTCAATAGTTACGTAATATTAATGATAGTAAAAGTATTAACATAAACCTAACATGTACAGTATATTTGGGTGCACATTTGGGTCACAAATAAAAAACAACCGCTACTATCCGTGATACAGAATCACATGGAAATACAAGTGGAACGCGTGAAGAAATAACACAAATATGTACTTATGTGAACGATAATGAGCTTGGTGGTAAATAAACAGGCTACATTTCAATGATAAGATAATTGCATCAAAACGGCGTATGCAAACAGAGGCTAGTCGTGGCTTCATCTGGAATACCGCAAAAATCGTTTACCTCATCATACTTGTGTTGCTAAGTTGGATTCAAAAGCATGTGACCCATTGACGTACAATAAACAAGTAGACTCACAATCACGCTCAATAATTGTTTGACTCGAAACTCAGTTTACGCCTAATAGAGGCAGAGTTTTCGTTCAGTTGTGTTTTGACCGCGCTTTGAATATAACGCTACGCAATCACAAAGTGTTCAGTGAAAAACTGTCCAAATAACAGCATATCCAAACGTAAAAAAAAAGAATCGTGTCGTATTACAGGTAAGTAGTAAGGTTTAATTATCAAAATTATGTGACTCACTTAACGTTTTTAATCATTTTGCTAAATAATTAAATTACAATTGTTACAACAAAATACATCGCCAACGAAATTTCAAATGAGACGTCCGTTTTTTCTCACCACCATCATTGCATGAATGTATGAGTTGAGTTGATTTATCTGTATGTCTGTTAATGTTAAAAGTTAATAAGTATACACAACACCGCTCGGACATTATTGACGACCTTTTAATAGGCGATTGTGAGCCTAGTTGTTTAAGGTACGTCAATGATTTGACCAGATCATTTTCGAAGCAGAACCGTGTGTAGCCATACCAGATATAGTATGAAATGTTACATAGAGGTTACATTGAGGTACCATTGAGAGGCAAAATATATAATAATAAATTGCAAAAGATGACAGTCGCGAAGATGTGGGTTATATACTGCATTTATCACGGGTAGTGCACACGGGAGTTAGTTGTTCGAGTTAATACCAGCTGGCACCAGACATCACGAGAAAACGCGAAATTCCCTTCAAGCATAGAACATACTCCCACCTCAAGGGCCTGCCACGCATCTCTTGACCCCTCGTTTTGGGAAAGTCCATGAGCGGTTGCCTCACCGCGTTATATTACGCAATGAATGAAATGGATCTTATGAATACTTTATGTATAGCTTGATTGTACTTGTCTATATCAGGAGAAGTGGTAACAATAGAAACACTTTTTGGTGTTATATCAACTCAAATGTGATAAATTATGTACATCTGTCATGATAATATAATCTGAGATTTGGTGATAGTACGTTGGCCTGACCTCGCATTACATTACGATTTGATTATATACTGTTATATTCTTGAAATTTGAAACAGATTCGATTGTTAGGCTGCATTTAGTGCTCGATCGACGGTCAGCGCTGACGTCGGTCGATCGTAGCTATAAGTATGAAAACATAATATGAAAGCGTACAGTCCAGCGCTGATGAATGCTACGCGCGTAGAGCTACGTCGCGCTGACGGGAATCTTCGGTCAACTGTCTAAACTCTCACTAAATGCAGCCTTAGTACATTATTTTTTCAGGAGTGATTAGGGTTGCCACCTCTACTACTATTATATAATATAGTATCCTACTCTTTAATGTGTCTGTATACCTACTATTATTTTAAAAATATAATATAAAAGGCGAAACTACTATATTTAATTAGCATACAGAGCGCATAGTTTCTGTGATGAACAAAGTTTATTAATAGAACTAATATTGGTCTGATAAAAGCAGGATTAATGGTGTTCTGTAAGTTAAAATTAGATTATAATGATAGTTACGAAGGGTTCCATAAAAATAAAAACCTATCAATAAAAGCTCAAAGCATTAACAAATTTTGATGTCAAAGCGCTACGAAAATAAATATAATTTTCTTTTTATATAAATCAAGTTTGAATGATTCATTTATATAGTACTAGCTGATGCCTACGACTTCGTCCGCGTAGATAAAGGGTTCTTAAAAATAATAAGCAAGTTTGGAATTGAAGATTATTTCATGTCCTATTCCAGTTCCGGTTCCCGTGTTCGCTCTCGTTCCCAACATATTATATGAATCTTATTTCGAGAAAGATTGCTATGGTAAACTAAACCTACTATTGGTATAGTTATAGCTCATCTACGAGTATTTCAGTTTTTCACAAATCCCGCGGGAACCATGGATTTTCCCGGGATAAAATGTAGCCTATGTCCTTTCCCAAGCTCTAGTATATCACTGTACCAAATGTCATCAAAGTCGGTTAAAAGCGTAATAAATAAACATACATTCCATTTATACTATTAGTAGGGATCTACTTGAACATTTTCTGTCTCATTAATAAACGCAATGTAAAGTTACTCTAAGTTGTAACATTACTTCTCCTTGTCAAATAATTCTGTAGTGACAAAAGTAAGATGACAATGACAAAAAGTTTTAAATTTGGAATAACTTTACTTCGTTTATATTAGTAACACAGTTTTTATGTCACTTTAAAACTTGAGTTTGTACTTTGTCAGAATTAAAATGTTATCAAGCAGATAGCGCAAGGTTCTGCGCGCCGAGTGACTGATAAAAACACCTTATTATAATTACATCAACATCTTTAAATAAACTCAACAATTGATACAAACTAGGTTATACAATATGCAAATGACGAGGTGCGAATATCGTGCGCCACAACTATCGAGGCATTAGGTGAGTAAATGTTTGCTCTGCGTTTGATGTGATAAGTGAATGATATATTACAACGATGAGAAGCGGTTTCATGGGACCATAGACTTACTATATATACTAGAGTCTAGATGATCTGACAGTCCGATAGTGACGTGACGTGACGTTATAATGTGATCGTTAACTAGTGGTGTAACATTCATAATACATACTAAGGAGCTAATGCTTAGCGTTGCTGACTGTTTACGACTTTTCGAACAAAATCGGTTACAGTCACATCACAGCGGGTCTATCCGCTGTACTTTTCTTGTTGTATCTCCGATAGATGTGGTTTTCTCTGGCACGCTTTGTTCGTCTATACGCTAGTATCCAAATGATTTGAGTTTTCTTTGGTGTTAATTCCGCCAATTGTCTTTAAACAATTCGACACGTGTTTCGCCTCTACACGAGGCATCCTCAGGACATGTTGTCTCGCCAAAATCTGGCACGAGAGTCTCGTGTCGCATTGTTTAAAGACAAATATTGGCGGAATTAACACTAAAGAAAACTCAAATCATTTGGATAATTATGGATTTCCGCAAAGTAACGCCTTGTTCAATAAATTTTCTATACGCCAGTGTATTGTATAAAGTGTGCAGTCTATACTTGGGACAGACTTAAAATTAAGCATGTTAATTTTTAGTGGCCTATTTAGATATTCAATCAAAATCCTATATTGACAATCCGCGATACATGTTAGATATCTATATTCTGTACTTTTAGCATTACAATAGCCGTTATAATCAGGGGTGTGCATATCATACAGGCAATTAGGCAGTGCCTATCTCGTTATGAACCTAAATAACTATAGTGTTAAAGTTAATTTAGTTTAATATGGTTGCGTTATTTTATAACCAAACTACTCATAAATATTTTCCTAAATACCTACGTTAAGCAATCTCCAGGCTCAACTACGACTATTAGAATCTACTGTGCCTTTCTGGAAAACCAATGCACGCCCCTGATTATAATCTGTGGATGCTTAGATAATTTCAACTTTTCGTTTAGTTCTTTATCAAGACAATCTTGACAGATATGAAAGACCTAAGCCCATTCGACCACAAAACGTTTACTGGCTATAACGCGGCGTCACTCCGTTCACCAACTGACGACAAAGGGTGCACGGGAAACGACGGAGCGATGCGGCTCAAGTGCAGTTGCTCTAGTCCTAGTGACTATTCACGAGCTGGTGATATATAGGAACTCCTTCTGTATCCCTTTCCAAGTCGTCAATGCTACTGTGATTCCTATGATATTGCACAATTATGTCGAGTCACCATAAAATGATATGAAAATGATATAGTGATAAACCTGGTATTAGAAAACTGTTATTGTTTTCAAATACAGTTTTCCGACGACGGAAACCAGAAAGCTAAAAGCACTTGAAACAGCGCGTTGAGAAATCAACGGGATTATTGTGTTATTTTAGTGATAAAACTATCATACTAATCTGGTTTCACTGAGCGTGTCAAGTATTTTGATAGATGCGTGAAGATAGGGAAATACTTCAAGGTGATTTCACATCTTAGGACAAATTGTAGTCAGCTTGCACGAATAACACAAGTAAAAATTTTATAATATCAGGTAGAATCAGTAATTCTTTTTGTCTCCTGTTTGTTTTGAAAACTTAATGCAACCGTCTGGGATTACTTTTCGTTCTTCTTTAGCATCGTTGTGATTTAAAATTAGATGAAACGAAAAAGCCACAGTAAAAAGACACCGACACATAAATTCATAAGATTTAACGTGGGAGAAAATGTGATGCATTATACAGTGTTTTGGTACCAGGCGATCATAGTTGAACAAGAGATTTTCTTATGTATGACGCGAGTATACGATATATATTCCGACGTCTTGCGCACGACGTATTACTACATAGAGGCAAGGAGAACATAATTGTGGTAGCGGTGATAGTAATGTCTTTCATGGCGGTTGAAATCATGTGCCGTTCTAGCAACATGTACCAGGACAGTTGAGAGATTCATACACAATGCAGGTTTCACTTCTGACATGTGTACTTTGTACGCACACAATTTTTGTCTTAAACAATTTTTTTTTTTCATTTAAACTTTATCGCATTCGGATCCAATGCAGTTTTGTACGAAGATTTGCCCGTTTATTAGAACAAGATACAAACAAGGCTTAACAATCACTCAGCGTTTATTTGACAGACAGCAAAATGCGTAATTACAAAAATAAAACAAACAAAAAAACCAAAGCAGTTGAAACTAACGAGGCAACGAGTGTAACAATCACAGTTGAGCAATTAAGCAGAACGGCCGAAAATGTTCAAAAACAAGACAAATGACGACCTCGGCGTAACTAGCCGCCGCTAGAGACAATTGTTTAGGAAATTGTAGCGATTAGTCGAATAATGTAAATTGTAAATAACTAACAAGAGACAGTTTCAAAAATCACCTTGTCATTTAGCGATTTCATAACCAATGCAAAAGTTTGGCTGAATTCTGGGTTTAAAATGTACCTATTGCAGAGAGTTGAAAGAGATTCTTCTTCTTAGTCGTTCCCTCACTGCTGAGGATCATGAATCACATTCAATTGCTCAACGGGCTGTCTCCATCGGTTTCACTCCGTCGCCTGGTGGAATGCGGCGCTTATAGGGATCTTCAGTTTTGATTTGATCCGACCACCGTTTAGGACTACGGCCTCTAGGTCTTTTACCCTCTATTTCCCCGGCACCATCAAACGCTCAAGGTTGTCGGCTTCTCTATGTGTAACATGGCCAAACTAACCCACTACACGCTGTTAGCAGACCGTGTACAGACGCTGAGCATCCTCTATCTTGAGCTGCTTTAAGATGCAGATGTTTGTGCGACGAACCGTCCATGGTATTCGGAGCATACTAAGTCAACACCACATTTCAAGGGAGTTGATTATATTGTTTGTTTGCTGCCTCGAAAGTCCATGTCTCTGTACCGTACAGAGCGATGGGAAAGACAAGTGTGTGAACCACCAGTATTTTAGTTCGATTGCCAATATTTTTGTCTCGCCATACTTTGCTCACTTGAGTCATTGCCGTTTTTGAAAGAGATTCAATTTCCAGAAAAATAATAAGATGCAATAAAACGACAATAATAAAAAGGAAACATGAAAAAAGAAAACTGTTGTAAGAAGATCAATGGCTTTGAAAGGATATGACTTAGCATATTTTGTTGTGACTTGTGCTCAAGCATATGCTGAAATTCTGCCAAACCCTCAACATAAACGGCCACCTTTACGTTTCACGTACATGAATATTGTTGATATTGCAGAAAGAGAGAATCTTTATAATAATAATCAAACCAAAAACAGATAGATGTAAAATTGAGAAAAGTACAGGAAGAAAAATGTTACGATTACGTACGGAGCTAAAACGAATTTGATTCAACAATTGTTTTTGTATTTAAATATTTATCTTAAGTTTTTTACGCATAATTGAGGGATGTAGGGATGCATATGATACACGTCTTTGATAATGATTCATCATTATTATCAGCCGGAAGATGCCCACTGCTGGACAACGGCCTCCCCAAAAGATCTCCACGACGATCGGTCCTGCGCTGCCCTCATTCAACGTATGAGGCGATCTTGGCCAGATCGTCGTACCATCTTGTAGGGGCCTACCAAAATGAAATCTTTCTGCTCTTGGAGATGATTAATAAGTTTTAATAATTTTTAGTAACAAAGTAAAATTCTTAGATATTGTGAGGTTTAAGTAGAACTTGATAGAATCTAAATTCCAAGCCGACAGCTTAGTCTTAAAAAGGAAATTTGAATTTTCCACACACCATAATCCAGGAGAATAGTAAACAATATGGCCTTTTTCATATCGTATCGAATAAAGCTACAGTGAAATTCTATCCCCGCATTATTATTATAATATTATAATAATATTCAAATACTATTTTACTGTATTATATCAATGTTAATAATAAATAATAATACAACTCCAAAGGACAATAAAACGCAAGTGTAATCTGTAAAGTATGTCACATTAAATATCAGATTGTGAAACCTGTCCAAAATGTAGAAAAGATGAGAGCTATTCTTCCTGATGGTGACTTGGATGTTATATATAATAGTATACTGAGAAAAGCGTCAAAAAATAATGGAAACTCTCCTACTAGGGCTTCTACGTCACAATAACGTAAGCTACCCGGAATTCCCGAAAATTTAACGAACATTAGTAACATTACGACATTGTGTAAATACTACAAATTGCCTAGCATTAACATTTTTATCGTATGAAACATCAACATGACAAGAAAATTCCATAATTATTTGACGTCTTTTATAATTATTGCCAAATAAACAAAATATTTTTATAGTTCCTAATAAAAAGATAATTTCAGAAAGTATAGTAATCTTTCGCCATATTAAAAAAACGTTTTATTTATTAAATCTTTCTTTACTTTCTCAGCCTTATCAAGAAAGAGTGTAAAGTCGTTTGTTGTTTTATCTAATATAAAAAAGCTAGAGTTGGCCCAACGGGAGTATGTAGTCTTGTTTTCAAATGGTCATGCGTTAACGCTGGAAATGGATAGTTTCATTGGTCTGTTTTCTGATATATATAACTTTATGTCAACTTCGTTACACTCAAACTCTGCCAGTTACACTGTCAAACAACAATCGATTTACGTCGGGCAAAAGTATTGCCAAAACAAATGTTAATTACCATGCAAACTTATTACATGGAACCCAGCTAAGTAAAATCAAATAAAATCTGCACAGATATAATACTTATCGCTACAGAAATGAGGTTTTTATGGCGAGATGTTATCTTGTGACAACTCTAACCTTGTAACATTATTATATTTCAGACATCAGATTCAACCATATTCAGTTCAGATTCAAATATCTTTTAAAACAGGCTTCCAAAAAAAATTACAATTTTAAACAAGCAGCTGAAATATCTGAACAAAAATGAGTTGGCTTGTTGGTACTTTTTATTATTATACCTAATCTTTAGAAATATTAATTGTCTATAACGACACAACTGCTGACTAATACAAAATGTAAATGCTGAAATTGATAATTGTACTAAATTTTGAAAGATTCCAAAAAAAAATCCTTTGTAGCAAAGGCTATATTTGAGAAGTTCCCATGGGGTAAGGAAAAGATTTACAAACGAAAAAAACCGCAGGAGTCAACTATAACAATAACCAGTTCTTCGGCGTAATTTCGATGTAGGTTCAATACGTTTCGCATAATCGAAGTGCGGTGTACTTACAAACTATAACATAGTAACACTTCACAAGAAAATCTCGCGAATCATCGATACAAGTGACCGATTGGTAAGATAGCGTGACCGAGTAGCGACGTCGAGTCACGCCAGACGACCGAGTGGCACTGATTAGGTACTACAATATAGTATTATCATGAAAAACAAAATACAAATAAGCGAGGATGATAAATTGTGAACAACCGATAGTATTCAATTTTGCGGTGTGGCGAGCACACGTTTCATAATTACTACGTTACCGCTTACCTCCTATCAACTAGGCTGTATTTATATATAAATATACTTTTATTTGACGATTTGGATCAGAACGGCAATGAAAACAATTGTTAATTTATCTGTGTCTTTCTTGAAAAACGCGTTTATACACAATGACCTTTTGTTTAAGTACATCACCATCTCCTATACCTAGATGGAACAACATCAATCGTTGTTATTGGATTTTAAACTAAGGTTTGAGCTATCTAAAATATACGTGGTGAATTAAGTTACCCAGATAATTTACTGCTTACTGATATAATTAAGTTACTGCTGCGGGTAATATCAGAAACTAAGTATTGTATATGTATACAAGCACTGGAACACATGAGAAGTACGGCAATGCAAACATGCAGATAATATGTACCAGGCCACTCAGAAAGTTTTGCGAAAAAATGTTTTATGTATGAAGCCCTGGCTAATTTAAAATTAATAATAATACTATCATTATAATTTCACTCCATATTTATTGAGAACTAAATTGAATTATTATGGATCTACGTCGGAAATATTTTCGAGCGACGATTTTTTATGATTTCAAAAGTAGCCTTTAAATCAGAAAAGTCAGTTGATCGGCTTCAAATAATGAAATAATGTTTATGGATGAAGGCCCTTCTTAAGCAACCATCTACAATTGTCATAACGAATTTCTGTGGGGGCATCTATCGTTGGGGGATGAAGAAAGAATCGTTCGAAGGCTTTTGAATTTGAATTGAATACAAAAAAAAAACAACGAATTAAGCTCGAATTAATTCAGCATACATAGCAGATTGGATCGGGAAGTGTTCATAAGAATCTACACGAGCACCTTGGTGTGAGAAAGAAAGTTTCTCACACGAAGGTGTAAGGGTAAACTGATCAGTAAATTTGAAACAGGCTTGTCTCGATACGTTTACGACATTGTGACAGGTGACGAATCCTGGATTTGTGGAAAGTGAAGCGATCTAGAAGGACAGGTAAAATTTTGATAGACAGATTCTTCACTGAGACGGGGTATTTAGTGTCGATTGCGAAATCAAAGCTGTATTGCAACGCCGATTCGTATACTACAAAATGCCTACCAGAAGTTTTTACTGCCAAGGCAGACGATCGAATACCGGCCTCCACGATCAAACAAGGAACTTCCTGCACACCACAATAGTCAAAGTCACGGGTCACTCTCCTTACAGTCCTGATTTAGCACTGTGTGATCTTTTTATTCCCTAAAATACAGAAACAACTGAGAGGGTTGGGGGGTTCTAGTTTTCGTCACTGGAAGATGCGCTAACTGGTTTAGAGGCTGGTGGAGAATACTTGGAAAAGATTAAATAATATTATTTTAACACATAAGATGATTTTTAGTTTGTAGAACATGTTTTTGAGAGCTGAGTTTTGTTTAAAATGCCTTCGTGTGTTTTAATACACACTGTTTCAATAACTCTCAAAACACAAGTTAAAGTCAATTAGAGACACCATATTTATATTAACAATGAATTTGAATGTCAGAGTGCTTAGCCCGCTGTGATCAAGCTGCGCCATATAATTTATTCAGATCGGCTTCCCTAGTACGTAGTATGAATGAAAGAATCTAAACACTTTATTGCACTAAAAATAGAAATTATAAAATTTGTACATAAAAGTTATGGTTATTATTAGGCGACCTTTTATCACTATTCAGCGATCTCTTCCAGGTAAAGGTGTAGGTGATTTTATTTATAACTGACAGATGGTAATAAATTAACATACTATAAGATATATACACATATATATCATTGTGGGGAATAAATAAAAACCTGCTAAAGACGACCTTTCTACCAGTCCCGGTGAGCACAAACTTGTGTTATATTGCATGAAGACATTTATTATATTTGGATAGTGTTTGAGGATTGTAAGCTCTTTAATTACTAAATCCATTTCTTGAAGTCTGTGGTTCAAAAATGTCCTTGTTCACAAAAACAATAAAATAATCCTCTTCTATATTAGTACTGCTACTCCCAGGCATACATACAACTTACATTTACACTGTTACAAATACGCACAAAAGAGGATGGCAAAAAATAGATCTAACCACTACAAAAATAATTAATTAATAAAGTATAAATTAATAAAATAGGTATACTATACGTACATATTCACAGACGACTTATTCAAAGAAATAGTTTTTTAATAAGTTTTTAAATCCAGTGAGCGTCTGAGCTTTTCTTATATGAAGAGGTAGAGCAGTCCTCAGTCTGATAGCCACATTAATTATATTAGTAATTCATACAAATGAATTTACCTTAAATAATGCATATTAATTACTATTCGAATTACTATTCAAAGTTGTGAACATTAAATTAATAAATCTATCCGAATGAATTATAATTGCAAAGTATCGCAATACTAAATAATATATAGCTACAAAGAATGACAAATTAGAATGCTGTAGCGTGGGTGCTGTGTATCATGAAAAATTAATAACTTTTTTTCAACGCAAATTTTATCAAACTATGTATGGATATTTCACGAATGTAATTCCTATTTCTGTTGGTATCCTAAGTCCACCTTTGCACAACACGCCGTAAGACTTCGATATCAATGTCTGTAATTCTGTATTATTTTTTAGTATTATGATAATTAATATTTATTGTTTCTGACATGTAGACATATATCATCTAATCTTGTTATGCGTTATTTACCTTACACTATTTACTGTATTAAATTAATTTGCATGCCTAGTTAAGCCTGGCGCAACATGTGAAACTGTAAGATTATATCATCGTAAGATACCATGTTTATACGCAAATAAAGAATTTGATTAATTGATTGATCACCAGCTGGATGTGTGTCAGTCTTTCACAATGCGGTTTTCGAGGAACTTTCTTTCACGTACAACCAAACAATGGTCGCGCAAGTAAATGTCTATCTATTGGTTGTTCCACCGTTCTAAGACCGTTAAAACGATTTCTTATCAGTTCTTCTCCCCATGTCAAAGCCCCTTTACGAACTGATGTAGCTTTTGTATGACGTTTACAAAGTGTTGTAATAATATGGTATGTTTATTTCACTCCCTATGGTAAACAAAATATATATTTCTAATTCTGCTATATTATATTTTGATCAAAGACACGTTGGGCGGAGTATTATTACTACCAACAACCATAAGTAAACCTCGTGGTGGACCGTTAATTGTTATAAAACTACACTGAAATAAATGTTACAAACATTTTAACTTATATTTATTTCAATGTCACAGTTCTATTTACACATTTTTAATTACTGCATTTTAATTGCTTTACACTATATCGTTTCCGCCGTGAGCGAAGTCGCACGATTTCATCAAAACAAACATATAGTTGGCTGCTGAAGATTCTACCGGTACTAATAATTATTCTAATCATGATTTTCTTGCCTTGAAGCAAGCAGCTCTGAGAAAAGAAAACTACTACAACAAAACAAGTACGGCGTTCCTCCACAATGCGGCCGGACACGCTCCTGTGATGCTTCTGATGTTGGAAGAGAATGTGAGCGGCGGTGATCACTCAACACCAGGTGACCCGTGTCCTTCTTTTCCATAAAAATAAAAAATAACAAAAAAAAACAACCGACTCCAAAAACACTATTCCAAAACAATAGATATAATATGCACTAAAAGTATAAAAATAATTACCTTTTTTTATACAATCCAATTAATTAATCTAATTCTAGTTACATCATCATATTTGACTACGACAGTTACTTGACCATAACGACGTTACGGTAGGAGACTTAAATATCCGGATAGCAGAAAAAGATTCGGCCGAGTATCATTAATTTGCTCGTAAGAATTGAAGAGTTCCGTTACTTTGTCATGGATCCCATGATCAGAACCTAACCAAACTCTCATCAAACTACATTTGAAGTATATCCTTTCCAATAATTTTTTTAACAAAAATACAAGCGACTTCTTTTGAGTTGTGTAAGTGTTTTTACACTATTCCAAAACAATACATATAATATGCACTAAAAAGTATAAAAATAATTGCGTTTTTTTATAAAATATGTAAATTTTTCAATGCAGCAATGAACGTAAGCGCTTTATTGAAGAGTTCCGTTACTTTGCCATGGATTCAATATATTTTTATAATAAAATATATAGATAAAAGGATAAAATATATTTTGATAATAATTGTACTTTTGGTCAATGCCCCGGATGATGTAGTTGTACAGGAAGGCTAACATTTTTTTGTTTGTTTCACGCCTACACCATTCAACCACATGAAATATTGCCCATGTTGTCTGACGTACAGAAAAGAATGTAGATAAACTTAAACTGTGTTTTTAAATTTATTCTAAATTAAAAACTTTTTGTCTTTATCTTACCTTTGTCACTACAGAACTATATGACAGGGAGAAGAACCAAGACTATGCATAATGTTTACAAATAGACACTTTGCTTATGATTGGTTTGTTCGGACGTATAACGTTTCCCGCGTTCAGGACACGGAACACGCGTTGCACAGTGACTTGATATTCGGAAAACTTCAGAATTATCATTGTATTGACAGTGTTGTCAACGATATAAATAATTTCTTTTTTACTCTCAGGTATAACTTTATACCAAGTTTTTTTATAAAATATATAAATTTTTCAATGCAGCAATGAACGTAAGCGCTTTATTGAAGAGTTCCGTTACTTTGCCATGGATTCCGTAATCAGAACCTAACCAAACTCTCACCAAACTATCTTTGAAGTATATCCTTTTCAATAAAATAATAATCATCGAAATCGGTTGGCGCGATATTGAGTTATTCGTAAATTTATCATCCAATTTGCTATACGTATGTATAGCAAATTTAAGACTTTTATGATTTTTCTCATGGATGCCATTGTCAGATCTAGACCAAATTACAATGGGACCACACGGTAATCACCAGCTTTCAAATAAAAAAGAATTATCAAAATCGGTTCACCCAGTCGAAAGTTTTGAGGTAACAAACATAAAAAAAATACCGACGAATTGAGAACCTCCTCCTTTTTTGAAGTCGGTTAAAAAAAACAATCATCGAAATCGGTTGGCGCAATATTGAGTTATTCGTATATTTGTCGCGCACTTACTTATAGCAAATGTAAAATATATATATAGCAATTTCATGGTTTTCTTATGGATGCCATTGTCAGATTTAGACTAAATTGGACCCCACGGGAAGCACCAGCTTTCAACTAAAAAAAATAATTATCAAAATCGGTTCACCCAGTCAAAAGTTTTGAGGTAACAAACATAAAAAAATACCGATGAATTGAGAACCTCCTCCTTTTTTGAAGTCGGTTAAAAAAAACAATCATCGAAATCGGTTGGCGCAATATTGAGTTATTCGTATATTTATCGCGCACTTACTTATAGCAAATGTAAAATATATATATAGCAATTTCATGGTTTTCTTATGGATGCCATTGTCAGATTTAGACTAAATTGGACCCCACGAGAAGCACCAGCTTTCAACTAAAAAAATATTTATCAAAATCGGTTCACCCAGTCGAAAGTTTTGAGGTAACAAAACCTAAAAAAAGCATACCGACGAATTGCGAACCTTTTTTGAAGTTGGTTAAAAATACAATAGGTACTCCGAACCCGCAGGTCCATTATAAGACGCATCTTATAAGGGCTTCTGACAAAGTTATAAAATCATAAAAACTTAGCTTAACAAGACTTAGTTACACAGTATAGAATAATCACTGTTTATTTTCCATATATTGTTCTTAAACGGCTCTGGACTCCAAAACGACTGGAATATGATAAAATCTATGAAGTTTGGTAGTGATCGGATAATTCATTATGAAACTTTGAAGGTCACTATAATATATATTTAATAATAAAATATATTTTGATAATAATTGTACTTTTGGTCAATGCCCCGGATGATGTAGTTGTACAGGAAGGCTAACATTTTTTTGTTTGTTTCACGCCTACACCATTCAACCACATGAAATATTGCCCATGTTGTCTGACGTACAGAAAAGAATGTAGGGCATCTTAGATAAACTCAAACTGTGTTTTTAAATTTATTCCAAATTTAAAACTTTTTGTCTTTATCTTACCTTTGTCACTACAGAACTATATGACAGGGAGAAGTAATTTTAAACTTGTTTCGCGTTTATTAATAAGACAGATAGGGCCTTATAAATAAACCTAGTTTAAAGTTATGCCTGAGGATAAACCAAGAACATGTAAAATGTGTACAAATAGACATTTTGCTTATGATTGGTTTATTCGGACGTCTAAAGTTTCCCGCGTTTATTTGCAAGAGTGCTTGACATTCGGAAAACTTCAGAATTATCATTGTATTGACAGTGTTGTCAGCGATATAAATAATATCTTTTTTACTCTCAGGTATAACTTTATACCAAGTTTTTTTTTATGAAAACAAGGGACGAGACGAGCAAGACGTTCAGCTGATAAAAATTGACACGCCCTACACATAACAATGCAGTGCCGCTCAGAATTCTTGAAAAACCCAAAAATTCTGAGCGGCACTACAGTTGCGCTCGTCACCTTGAGACATAAGATGTTAAGTCTCACTTGCCCAGTAATTTCACCAGCTACGGCGCCCTTGATACCGAAACACAGTAACGTTTACACATTACTGCTTCACCGCACTAGTCTAGCCGACTTCCTGTGCAAAGAAGGCTCCCACTGGGAAGGCTGATAAAGGTTACCTAAGTAGGGTATCAATATAGAAAATTTTAAGTCTTTAATAGATCGCAATACGTGTTTAACAAAGTCGTGGGCAGAGACTAGTTGTTTATAAAATAAGGAAGGTCTGGAGTTACCTGGCTCTTAGACTATAGATTAAGTGTCAATAGCGTAGTAGCACACGTAACTGCGGCACGTTAATAATTTTGATTGCCACAGTTATCTTAATTACCTGCAGGGCGTTGCGTCATTTTAGTATTCTGGTATTACCAACAAATGCTGATCTACTAATCTAATCTAATCGTTAAAAGCTAGATAGCAGCTACATCTGTATTTGTTGTTAGCAACAACGAACATCGACAGACTGACCAGAACCTAAACAAGTTCAAAAATGCTCTAAGGCACGGAATTGTTACAACAAGTGAAGTGTTCTAAATGAAGTCTTCTTACAACAAATCATGACTGTAGTCTATTATTTGATTCAAATTCAGCTATTTTTATTCAAAATATTCGAAGGATGTTAAATCACTTATTGAAAGTCAAAAACCACCCATTCTAAAAGGTATGCCTCAGACCTGAGAAGAACAGGCGCAACAAACTCATCAGTAGAGACTGGATTTAGTACCATTTCAGCGGTAGTTGCATATTTTAGAAAAAAAAAAAATTATGCATATTTACGCTCATCGTTCGATGCCTTTTATAGTAAGCCCAAACATTGCACTCAAATTTAAATTCTGACCAGTAAACTCAGTAAACGTAGAACGCTCCTTTTCCGCTTACAAAAATTTATTTAGCGATCGTAGACACAATTTGTCTATAGAACAAACATATTTTGTGATGCAACATTTACGGTCACAAAAAAAGCAAAATTGTGAAAATTAAAAAATATATATATAGGTGAATCGTGACAGAAAACTTTTAGCATATATGCTCGTGTACAATCAATTCTCTTTTACCAAGGCTGGTTCAAACGATGCGACATTGTCTTGAGCAATGTTCAAATATCTCTTGTATGTTCCGAATCTTGCATGGCAGGTAAAGAATATGTTAAATTGATTGTAGAGATTAGTAGAGTAATAGAGGTATTTAGTGAGCATTGCATTATGTGTGAGACACTCATTATAGACCAGTGCAGAAGTCTTTGAAAATGATAAAAAGTGAAAAAAAAATAATATTAGGATGAAACTTATAGGAAAAAGAAGAGAATATAACGAAAATGAAAGGAAAAATAAATTACGGGCAATCTGAGGTCGGGAAGTGGAAAAGGGGGTGTGTTTTGGGGTGGAAACGGTTTATCTCGATTTCCGGCAAAACTACAAGTCCTATGGCAAAAAGTTAAATGACAAAGTTGTAGGTAATAAAAAGATCTACAACTTTTGTTTTCACACTTTTTTCAGATAACTTCAAAGATTTTGGGAAAAATTCAAAAAACCAAGTTTTTGGTTTCTTATTTTTAACTTTTACAAAAAAAAAATTTCACGAAATATTGTAAAAAGTTAAAAGATAACTTTTTATGTCCCAAATACACTAATTTATTTGAATTAAAATATTTATTTTTTCCCCTTATATTGACTCAAATATCGGAAAAGATCCCTTATTTTTAACCAGCTTCGAAAAAGGAGGAGGTTATCAATTCGTCGGTATGTTTTTTTTATGTTTGTTACCTCTAAACTTTCGACTGGGTGAACTGGTTGAAACACAACTGAATTCAAAAAATACTGAAACTTGAATTCCAAAAATTACAATAATCGTAACTAGAATAAGATTAATTAATTAGATTTTGTAAAAATACGCAATTATTTTTATACTTTTTAGTGCATATTATATCTATTGTTTTTGAAGTCGGTTGTGTTTATGTTAAAAACATTTTTTTTCAATCGAAAATTCACCCATCAAAATATTAGCTTTTATTCAAAAAGTTTATGTGCTTTGTATTCGTTGAAATCTTTACTCTCCGATGGTGTTAAAAGAATATGAATTAAAATTGTAAATGTTCGAAAAATTGAAGCCCATCAACAGGCATTTCATAGAGAATTCATATCTGCTATTTCGTAACAGCATAAATATGTCTCTCAAATCTGTCTCAGCAAAAACCTCGCCAAATAGCAACCGATTGGTTTTTATTCAGTGTATGTATATTTTATTCAATTGATTGGCAATTGGCATCGCATTGGTGCTTTGACTATATCTATCTACATAAAATGAATTGCTGTTCGTTAGTCTCGCTAAAACTCTAGAACGGCTGGACCGATTTGGCTAATTTTGGTTTGATAATAAATATGGAAATGCTCGGAATTAAATAAAAACATTGATTTAGATATTCCTTCGATGTGTCCCCCGTCGTTCAAAAATCAAATTAAAATAATAGTTTAAATTGAATAACTACCTAATTAGAATTTTTATATCTTTATAACTTTCTCAGGAGGTAAAAATAAACTTAATTTTAGGTAAATATAGTAGGAAGATTAACTACGGTTGGTAATTACTATCAATCAGATTATTTTTATGTAGATTGATAAATCTTAAGTTTTGTCGCAAATTAAATTTCTGAACGCTAACAATATTATTTGACTTTAATTGACATTAATTGACAACAAATTATGTATATATACCGCATCACAAAACAAAAAAAAAAGTGTAGTTTATCAAAAAGCTTTAAATTGATTAACCGACTGTATCATAACTGTGTGTGTCTATAAATATCAAAATGAAACCTTATAAATAGCCAGTAGTTAAGCAAAACGATAGTTAAATACAAGAATGAAGAATATAGTTAAAGATTAACCCCCTTATTCATAATAGTCTCCTAACTTAAAGCATTGCTAATTCTCACTCTGTCTTCTTCTATTGACCTAAGTCAGAATGAAAAAAAAAACACTCTGTAGCAGCTGTTTTAAGTTAGCGGACCATTATGAATAAGGGGGTAAGTATGGACATAGCTTTAGGTACATTGATACAGGCAAAGCCAATAAGGCGCATAAAAGGAGCTTCTACACTATGAAGGTTTCGATGAACAGTGTGTTAAGCACATAGCGATATTTGGGCATTTTTGGTGACGTACACACAATTACATAATTAGGTAGGTATCGTGACCGGTCGCTTTACATCTTGACAGCGTGACTGAAACGAATCACAAACACTGCGACGAGTAGTATTACCTAACTTTGTAATGTTCTACCTGTCACATACGACTATTTGGGTTATCAAGGTGAACTGATTTCTCTATTGGGTTCTTTACCTACACCATGTTGCAGCATCCTGGTTAAAGGGCGTCACTTTATGAAATACCATAAAAAAGGCCCATTATACAAAATTTAACTAAACAAACCAAAAACCATTTAGGTATTCATTAAAGTAAAAATGACACTTTTGAATGCTAAAGTAATATAAATACATTTAAAAAATGACCAGCACTTCGTAAGAGTTGTGTTTTAGATGATTTGCAGTTTCATAATTTTACAAAATATTTACACAATGCCTAGTCGGTGATGCAGCACAGATACTCGCTTGGACTTGGGGATGAACACGTAGCCTGTCACCAAACACTGAGCTATATGGGTCGCCAATTGAGCGAGCGATCCCGGGTTTCCAGGTTGGTGGATCCTGGAGGTGCAAATAATCACTGTATTTAAAAGTTGCACATTGATAGGCAGTCTATTTAATTATAAAGTTTATTGTATGATACTACATAATATATTATAACTATATTTAAATAAATAAATAATAAAATAAAATAACAATAAGCCCGCTGAGTTTCTTGCGCCTGTTCTTCTAAAGTCTGAGGTATACATTTTCAAATGGATGGTAGGTAAATGATTTAAAATATTATTTTGAATAAAAAAAAAAGATTTCGATTTTTTATTTTACAAAGGCCGAATATATTAAGTAAATTAAAACAATGGCATGTAAACTCAAAAATTGACAAAAACACAAAAGAGAGATGCAACCTCCAGGTATTGAATGTGTGTCAAGTGATGATATAAAATAACAAGTGATAAACTGATAACGTCTTAACTGGGCGAACAGATTTAAACAAACAAGCTCAACAAAATGAATGACTCAATCATTCAAATGAGTACGACATTAATGTATTTTTTTAACATAATAAAATAATCAACAAGTTGAAAAAAAGTGTTAACTCTAAGCAAAGGTTCTAATTAATATGAGCGGTAGCTTATTCGATTCGGAATCACGCATACAAAAAAAATATCACCACGTAAAAAATTGCAATTGTTATTATCAAATTTAGATGAAATAAAATGGTATTTTGTGTTACATTATAAAAATATCCTTAAAAAGGGATGAAGTCGTTATATCGCGTCAATAGTTAGAATATTACCATTTTACAAGTAACTAGATCGTAATTTTATATTGTCAATTTTATAATTTAAATCCTAAATGGAGAAGTCCATATCACTTTATTGCTTGTTTCTTTTAAACTCTAAACACGACGAATTCGTTGTAAGCGTAGTTTCGTTTCATTTACAAAGGTATTTTAAAATAATAGTGTTATATTTTCTAACTAGGACGAGACCTACGTGTGTAAATCCGACTCGCTACTGATTGCTTTTTTAATATTTAAGGGATACCAGAGTATTTCACTGAACCTGGGACACCATCTGTGTGAGCCTTCTTTGCACGGGGTCGGGACATATACCACGGTACTTTTTCTGCCGTGAAGCATAATGTGCAAGAATGATTTGGTTCCTCTTATAAGGGCTAGTGATTCTTTTTATTGAAGAGAGGACAAACGAGATTACGCCTCACCTTATGTTAAGTGATCACAGCCGCCCACATTCACTTGATTCACCAGAAGAATCAAGGAACGTAACCGGCCGTTTAAAAAAAGGCATGCGTTTTTTTAAAGCTATCTACGTCGTCTCGTCGTCGATGTATGTGGAAAAAAGTTCCATGAAAATTGCACTGTGGAGGAACGCCCCACATCCAATTGGTGGGGTTGATATACTCCCGGCAAATCAGAAGAATTGGCAACAAACTAATGTCGTTTTCCATCTAATCGTTCTGCCGTTAAACCAGACTATTGGATGTGTTCCCACCGCAGTATTTCTAAAGTCAGAAAATGTAATAAATACCTAAGATGATTATCTACCACTTACAGCATAGATAACAGTTGCTTGTCGAAACACGGAGACATAACCGAACACAAATGCTATCTAATCGAGAGTGCAGAGATTTTGGAGCGATCTGTCATTGTCACTTTGATGCTGATTTGTGAAGAGCAAATCAAACCGTACGTACAGGGACAAATAAGGTAACAACAATTTGTTTCAGTATCATTTTCTGCTATATCGTCAGCGTAAATATTAAACTAAACCTATTGAGTTGTAGACAAAACAAATAATTTAACACAGGCAATAAATAAATTTGTTAGTTTGATTTTGATAACAGTTGTTAATTCGGCGTGGAACGTATTCCGTGTGACGACTTCCATCTAAGAACATCCAACCAAGAAGAACAAGAACTTCAGACCGAAACGCAATAATGCTTGCACATTACTACTCACGGCATAAAAAGGCGTCGTTGAGATGCCCATAATCTAGCTGGCATCCTGTGCAAAGGAGCCTCCCACTTGTAAATGCCCTTATAGTCACCTCTTACTTAAAGAAACATCTATAAAAATCATGTTTGATGTATGGGAGAGCCCCTAAAATATTTATTTCATTCTGTTTTTTAGCGGCAACAGAAATACATCATAATACGTGAAAATTTCAACAGTCTAACTATCACGGTTCATGAGATACAGCTTGGCGACAGACGGACAGCGGAGTCTTAGTAATAGGGTTCCGTTTTTACCCTTTGGTTACGGAATTCTAACAACGGCGTCTCACTTCACATCTATACCAATATTATACAGCTGAGGAGATTTTTATATGTTTGTTGAATACGCTAATCTTTAGTTTTAAGAGCATTAGGCTAGCTAGGGTTACCAACCATTCACTTACATGAAAATACTCTATAATAAATTCAAGCTCTAAAGGATTCAATATACGATTATTTATATAATTTGTTCTTTATTACTTTTAATTAAATATTTAATATTAAAACACTTTTAACATTGAACACACTTCATATATTGGATGCAGTTCCTTAAAAACTAATATATTTTGTATATTACAGTAATTGTAAAATTCTTTCGATTGAATAGAGTGGCCGTTGAGTTTCTTGTACATGTTCTTCACATTTCTTCAATTTCCTAAGTACACTTTTTTTTTTTATAAATCTTGCCAAAATTTGACGGTTTGTTGGCAAGTTATTTCGTTTAAAAAACATTTAATTATGTGTACCTACCTACTTAACTACTACTTAATTTAAGCTAAACTATTAGAACTATATAAAATAGAAACGATTTACCTAAGCGTTCCTAAATTACTAAGTATCATTCTTGAGTAGCAAATCTAATTAAATTTTAATGCATTTTTTCTTATTTTACTGCATTTTTGCAAGTTTGGAACACTCCTCAGTCACGATATGGTTTATTTATTATCCTGAACTCCTCTATTCGCTTTTAATGTTTTTCTCTAGTATATCTTCTTATAACTAAGCAACGACAGTTATTTAAAAATTATGACATACATGGAATCGCTGGCACAGCTAGTTACAAATATAAGCTCATCGTTTCCGGAGGTCAGTTATAAAGTGTTCACAATGTTTCCACCATTAGCACTATGTTTACTGTTGTCAAGATGATTCTTATCAGCATCTCCATCTTGTTGTAAGGGCACGGATACAACATTACCATGGCAGTTCGAAGGCCGTTACTACAATGCGCCATATATTGTTTTATTAGCTCACTTGGTAATCATATACGAGCCATTGTTGAGCAATGGATAACTTTGTGCTTCATGGTCCTACCGAGTACTGCCAGTTATACTGACAACCCTTTGGCGTTTGATAATATGAAGAAATAGAGATATATTTATTTACCATAGGGAGTGAAAATAACATAACATATTGAAACAAGAACTAATAAAACTCGCAGCCCATCTTTTATATCATATAACAACTTAGCCTATACTACTAATATCTTCCCTTTCTTGGCGTGTGTCAGTGTTTTACAGTATGACAACTCTCTCTGTTATCCCGACTTACACATTTAATTGAGATAAAACCTTTAGTTGCAAATGCAACGGGCAACTACTAGTTTAATATAAAATTATACAATTCCAGGTGGCCTGCGCAGAACCAGAGAAAGCGTGTACACCTTCCTTAAAGGCCGGCAACGCTCCTGTGATTTCTCTGGTGTTACAAGAGATTGTGGGCCGCGGTGATTACTTAACACCAGGTGACCCGTACACTCGTTTGTCCTCCTATTCCATAAAGAAAAACAAACAAGAATCTTCCATCATTATCCTCCATATCATCTTCTATACTATAGCTATGCTATACTATCTTAGAAGTCACGAAAAATAAATTTTAATTTAATTAAAATTTCACCTAATAATTCTAAATTTAATTTATTTTAATTAATTGTTTTTTTTAATTAATTAAATTCATTTTAATTTTTGTATAACCGCAACTGCTGGCACAAAATTGGTTATTAATTTTTATATCACTAAATCTTAATTTCTTAAATTCTTTTTATCTTCTCTGTCAAATATGCTTTAAGTTCTGTACTTAAAACGTTAAGTCCAACCATTAAACTATAATATGAGTTTTATTTACTAAGGGTATTTTCAGAAAGAATATAATCTTTGTCGCAAAGCCTACAATTAAGTCAAGAAAACAAGGAAACTATCATAAAAGATTAAAAAGGCATTTAACTTCTACTCATTTAGCGACAATACAATCTCTACTAATTTTATAAATGAGAATGTAACTTTGTTTGTTACGCTTTTACGCCGGAACTACTGAACCGATTTTGATAAAATTTAATGATAGGAGCTAATAAACCTATAGTACAGCGATAGACTAGAGCTTGGGAAAGGAAATAGGCTACATTTTATACCGAAAAAATACATGGTTCCCCCGGGATTTGTGAAAAACATAAATTGACGTCGATGAGCTTTAACTATACCAATAGTAGATTGAGTATGCCATAGAAATCTAATAATTTGATAATTATATTAATAAAATTAATAATTTAATCTGTTAATTTGGGCAAACGCGCCATAGAAGCCATCTCAAATCTGGTAAAAATGGAAATTAATACGGGATGAGGATCGAGGGCAGGCTAATTTGTTCATCATTCATCATCTCAGCCGGAAGACGTCCACTGCTGGGCAAAGGCCAGCGGACAATAACTACGATTGCTACGAGGGTGTAATTTGTACGCACGTAGCGAAGCTAAGGAGCCTCAATACACCTAAATATTACACGAGAAATAAAATATTATTTGAGAATTATTATATCTATCAATATATATATAAAAATGAATTGCTGTTCATTAGTCTCGTTAAAACTCGAGAACGGCTGGACCGATTTGGCTTATTTTGGTCTTAAATTAATTGTGGAAGTCCAGGGAAGGTTTAAAAGGTTTGAATAAATATGAAAATGCTCGGAATTAAATAAAAACAACAAATTTGTTTTTCCTTTGATGTGTCCATACATAATTTCTATGAGAGAATTTATTGACGCACGGTTTGACAGTTCTGCTGTGCAACAATTTCATTACGACAGCAGGGTGCATATTTTACGAAGTAATTCTTGATGTTATGATATATTATTGACAAATTCATAAAAAACATTATTTTATTTATTATATACAGAACAACGTCTGTCGGGTCAACTAGTTTATTATAAAAATTTCATGAACCTCTATTTTGAGCAATGCACTAAGGATGCTACAATAAACTTATAGAATACTAGCTGACCCGGCAAACGTTGTTTAGCCATATAAACTATAATTCACGCGATAGATTTATAAATAATAGCCTATGTGTTATTCTGGTGTGTAAGCTATATTATTTTAAAGTTTCATCAAAATCCATTCAGTAGTTTTTGCGTTAAAGAAGTTCAAACATACATCCAGACATACAAACTTTCACATTTATAATATTAATAGGGTTTAACACAGACAAACTATCACTACTCAATAAATGTACTCAAGATTAGATCTTATCTGGCACCCTTACTCGGGCCGGCCCGAGCTGGTTCAAACCAGTACACACCAGGTTTATCCACATTAAATTTACAAATGGAGCGCGAACTACATCTTGCATTATGATTATTACAAATGAGGTCGTGACGACCTTACTTTTTACTTTTCAGGCAATTTTCTACACGCTGCAGACCTTCAGGTGCAGGTATTGATTTAAGACCGCGTCCTATTGTTTGTGATCGAGGAAGTATTCGCGGTAATTGAAGCGAAACAAAATAATAAATAATTAAGTAATATCGCTTTAAACTAACAATATCTCAGACTTTGTAGTGAGGAATCCATCAGGTCTAACTCAAATATTTATCTGCATATCCTAGACCAACCATATGGTGTACGCGCTTTTTTTGAAGATACACATGTCGTATCTTCCCGGACACAAGCACAAGCACGGAGCACAAGGAAGCTCATTCTACAGCTTAGTAGTACGTGGAAGAAAGCTCCTTGATAAGCCGCACTGTGGAGGACCACCACACATGCAGGTCGTGGAGATGATATCCTAACTTGTGGAGTGTCGTGCGAAGGTGCAATTCGGCGGAACAGGAATCACGTCAGACTGCTCTTCGGAACACTCCCCGTGATAAATGTAGTAGAAGATACACAAATAAGCAACGTCACTACGCAACGCCAAGTGATGCAGCTGTTCACACAGCACTTGATCCCCGACAATTCGAGCTGCTCTGCGTTGCACGCGGTATTATCCCATTCGGTATACCTGACGTCGTGTGTTAAAAATATCATGATTATCAGATAAGTAGTAAGAAACAAACAAACTCCGCGCAATAATTAAATACGACAATATAATAAGAAATAAACTAACTGTATCCTCAATTGGCCTTGTGCTAATCTTGACACTGAAATCCAGTTATAAATTTTCCGAATGTTTATTTACAAGTAGAGCAACCTTCAGTGCAGTCGATGTAGAGAGTAGAGATACTTGTTCAATTCTCAAGGTTATTCAATGGCACAAAAGGGCGACACCATTGAATATTAATAGAACATTGTCCTCCTTATGTTATAAATTGCATAAAAGGACTATTTAACGGAGATTTAGTAAAATAATAAAAACAACGACCCGAGCATGGTAAAAACAAATGGTAAAAACAAATCAAAGAATTAATTATGTTTATTCAAAAAACATTTTTCATTGAAATTATTTATATATAATTATATATTAAAATTACTAGGCAAAGGCGTACGATGCGAACACGTATAGAGCAAAACTGGTAATTAAATAAACAACGATTTAAAATAATCTTGAGATTTCGATACGGACTCATTCATTTTTCTTCGTACAACATAATATATCCGATTTCAATTTATGTATCCTACTTCTTACTTCAAAACGTTTTAATATGACCTATAAATTTATTAAAACTAAACTGTAAAAGTTATTATTGAGCTCGTAAAAGAAAGATGCCAATGCAAAAGAGAATTTCCCCACCATGATGAAAAGCTCTCGTTTAGTCCCTGGTAGTAGGGACAAAAGTCGTCTTGCCGGGAGAGAATCGGCCACTTTTGTCCCTCGTACTAGGGACTAAAAGCGAGCTTTTCATCCAGGTGGGAAAAAGATCGTATACGCACCACCTGAGATAAGTAAACCATTGCCACCCGCAATTGTCCGCGATTGACAATATTCCGCGGATGAGAATGACCTACTTTAATCCATAGGTGCGTAATAAACTATTTACCAATCATAGCTTTAGCCTCTAAATCTTACGCCATCTTTAATTTGACAGCTTTATTGAAATAAGAAATATTACAATCAGTTGCATAGACCGGCAAATAGGTTTTAATTGTAATTTTAATTTTAGCGCCATTTTTATGACAAGGGACAAGACGAGTAGGACGTTCAGTTGATGGTAATTGTTACGCTCTGCCCATTACAATGCAGTGCCGCTCAGGATTCTTAAAAAACCCAATAATTCTGATCGACACCAAAATAGTGCCCTTCACTTTGAGACATAAGATGCCCGGTAATTGCACTAGCAACGGCACCCTTCAGACCGGAACACAATAATGCTCACACATTACTGCTTCACGGCAGAAAAAGACGCCGTTGTAGTACCCATTATAATTTCGAAACCCTATAAAACAATCCAGAAAATCGGTAGTAAAGAATTTTTCCATAGAAAAAGTTAGCGTTTCAATTATTGTTAACTGGCATATAGGACGTCATTGGGTTAAAATAAAGAAAATCACTATTTAGAGCAAAAAGGAATGTGCTGATAGTGAACAGTCATAATACTTAATAATATTATTTAATGTATACAGTAATGAATGTGAGAATGTAACGGCCATCTTAAAATTTATGAATCATAAAGAAAACAATAAGTAGTACTACGTGTGGATATCGTGAGGTATAAACAACGCCGTTACAGGTTTATTGGTTTCAGATTAGGATAACTTCAGTCTTAACATAACAACCTTCACACATACACACACACATAACGACCCGCTTGTCGTAAGTAATGTTTACAAATTACTGAACGTATTATTATCTGGTATAGATATTAATCGTAAAAATTTCGAGTGCGTGTCCATTGTACAAGTTACATTATTTTCTACCGTATCATATATAGCATAATGTATTTCGATAACTATTTCTACTGTGTAACAGAAATCTCAATTATTAATAATATATGTATATGAATTGGAACCTTTTGAAACTCTGTTTTTAAAGAGTTTTCAAGCTTTGAGAATGATTTCTTATAGCTAGACTATGCCTTGTTTGTTATTCTGAGAACTATTTTGTTATACCTTAGAGATAAAAATAAAGAAAATTGCTTATAAATAATGCCAGAACAAACTGATTCTAAAGTCTGTGTTCATATAATAGCATTCATTTACTCACATACTCAATGTAACTGCTGTTAATAATAATTAATTAATAAGCAATAATTCCAAACTCACATATAAAATACAAAATAATTCCAACCTAACAAAGTACAATCTGAAAAATGTTATCAAGGACGGTAGAGTAGAAATAGAGATTTTACTTAACCGTTTTTCAAGTCTCAAAGAGCGAGCGCAATGCGATGTTGCTTTGAATTTTTTGTATTTCAAGAATCATTCGCGGCAGTACATTGTAATGTACAGGACGTATCGCTTACTATCAGGTAAAATTAAAAAGTCTTGCTAGTTTAATCACTTATTCTCATAAAAAACGTATCGTAGAAGAATGGAAACGGTGACGGACCGCGCTATTACACAGTCTGCTCGACTAGTGACAAGTGGCCCGATTTCTTTAAGGTGAAGGACGCTGATGATTAAAGGCTTTAACATCAATCAAATATTGATAATTTACAATCGAACCTGTACTTGCGTCACGGTAGAGATGTTTAATTGAATTTTTTTATTGGTTTGGCACGGTTCTTAATCGGTGTCAGGGAATGCGAAAAAGAACAGAATAGGGTCTCTCTCACTGCCGGGGGCGACAAGCTCAGATCGTATCTAGCATAAAAACTGCTTACATGTAATATATATACGCAACTTTAAAAATCCCCGAAGATTAGCAATGGACAGGAGTCGTGTCATATTACTGTCGTACTGTCAGCATATTATAATTTATTTACAACGATCGGTTGTAAAGAGCGCTCGTACGGAATCCGAGAGGTCGCGGGTTCGAGTCCCGCATCGTTCATAAATGTTGGTTACAAATTTTATTCTACGGAACACGAGAGGTCGCGGGTTCGAGTCCCGGATTGCTCATAAATTTTGGATACAAATTTAATTCACTATGATCATTTTTCCCTAACGCGCCAAAAGATTTATAACTTCGCTTGATGATTTTATAACCTTAGTAATTTATGCACTACATTTGTAAGTAATTGTCGGACTAAAAACCTATGTCAATAATAAGATTAACTGTTCGAGGAAACTCATTTATATTTTTTTACTCGAACTTCACAAGAAATTGCACTGCACAAGGCCAAATGAATCACACAAGTTATCCGAAAAGATCATAATAAACTGATTATTACTAGCAGCATATAACATTACATTTCTCACATAATTATAAAACATGTAAATTATAGAACGCATTTAAATGAAACACTTTTAAAGGAATAAAACGCGTGTAATTGTAACGAAAATACTATAGAACGCATTTAGAATAAGGTGCTCAGATGTATTACAAATTGCTCCCTACTACGTAAGAAGCGACGACCTTCATCATGACCTTAAGCTGGCTCAAGTTGTAAAAACTATTCAAAAACATTCAAAAAGTTCTTCAGGTTGATACCAGCAGTCGAATTTCACTACCTGACATTACGTTGACGGCATTATGTTGACAACGAGAGACAAATAGCGAGAAACTTCGTGCCTTCTACTTCGTCACAATACAAGTAATAGAACAGTAGCGTAACTCAGCGGTCTCCTTCAATACCAACATACATACCTACGTCTGAGCGGAGCGCTAGCTAGGGTTGGTACATCCAAAAAGATTGACGAACCGGACAGCGTGCAGCCACTAATTTAAACCGGACAGCGACCAGTCTCGGTGGCGTACGGCGCGGCGTGACACTCAATAGTTTTGTCTCCCAAAGATTGCTTAGCGGCCGTGTAAATCGTGTGTATATGTGTGCGTGCGTCAATTCAGGTGGTCTAGTATTGAGACACTAGCTCTGTAATGAAGTGCAGTCATTGGTTTTTCCCTACACGACTAAACTTCCTAACCATTTTCTTACCTATAACACAGAATCTGACTCTCTGTCAGAGCACAACCGTCAATTTAAACCTTTCCTTAAATTCATAGCACTACTGTAGCGAATAGTATTATGTATACAAGTGGATGCCCATTTAATTGACCTTGCTTTTATTTGTGTGCATTTTCATTTTCCTGTCACAAATCGTGTCAGGGCGAGTGACATTGCTTAGGGCACGCGTGGACCTTATATGTAACAGGTGTTAATTTAGCGTTTATATCATTACTGTTCACTTGACATATTCAATTGACGGCTCCTAATTAGTCGTCACCTAAGTGTAAGTGGTAATTCCTTACAATATACTAGTGTGAAGAGGACCTGACATCTCGATGCGTGACCAATGTAGATTTAACAATAATACTAATGGTTTTATATACAAAATACTAAGGAGCTAATGCCAAGCGTGGCTGACTTTTTACGACTTGTCAATCAAAATCACTTACAGCAACTGTAGATACGCTTTCCTTTTCTATCTTGTCGATACATATATTTTCCCTCTAGCACACATTGTTTGTCTATACGCTAGTTTTTAAGTACCTCTGGCGTTACGAATTGTTTTAATATCTGCAATTTATAACAACCATTTTAAAGAGAGAAAGAAGAAATAATACACAATATATAATTGTTTTATTGAAATGACGTTCTAAGGACATATCATCCGCAGTCTGATAGCGGAACGGCAAAAGTGTGCTTAAAGACAATGTAAGCACACTTTTTTTCCTTAGTCGTCACTCCTCGAATCAACCCTGAACTGAAATATTTTACATTGCTGCTTATTGACCAAGAATATTTTATACAATTGGAGTAAATGCGGCAATGTATACATAATAATTATATCAGTCTAAGCTTATTTTGTGTAATTTGTGGCATGTTCCATATTTCAGCTTTGCTTTTTGCTTTGTGCATTGTCTATATGTATAGAACTTCATTGTCCTTAACATAAAAGTTTCAAAACTCGTTAGTAATTCTACTCCAAACCACAGAATCTCATCGTCTATGGAAGTTAGGGTTTTCAATTTCAATTCGCAGTATTTGTATATGGCGCGCGGTGTTCGAAGAAGCGAAGATGAAAAATGTAAGGCGACACGTTCGTATCATAATCAGGGTATAATATTACATACTAATATTAAACATACTAGATATTATATTTGTTTATCTTACCGCAATAAACGGTTGCGACAATGAATCGTCTATTTACTGTTATAACATTAATATCAGCAATTATTATTATTGATTCAGTGAACGGACATTGAGAAATGTTTTTATTGTGTCTATATTGACTAAAGGTTATCGATATTTCAATTGTCTGTCTGCGGGTGTGGTGCAAGTTGCGAGTTCGATTGCCGTTGGGATTTTTTTTTATGGAAAAGGTGGACAGAGCTTACGAGTCCCCTGATGTGGTGGAGGATTACAGGAGCGTTGCGGACCTTTATACAAGTGTACGCGTTATTTTAAGGTACCCATATCGTATCGTACAGCTTGGTTGTACGTGGAAGAAAGTTATTGAAAACCGCACTGTGGAGGAACACCACACATCCAGATGATGTAGATGATGTTGTGGCGTGTCGTACGAAGGTGGAATTAGGCGGCAGCACCAGCTCTTCGGAACCACTCCCTGTGATAAACACGGTAGAACTAATAAACTATTAAATGTACCTACAGCAGTGATTCATTTATCAATTTGTTAAGCAACTCAAATATTATTATGAAATTAGAAAAAAAAAATCACAAAAATACAATTAAATACCAGCTATTTTATACTTTTAATCACATTACACCTTTGCCTTTAAAATAATACCAACATGGATGTAGAACTTAAACTGCCGTTGTATTACAAATTAAGGTGAATTTTGCTAAGATAAAAATACAAGTAGCTGCGGACTGGTAAGATTTTGGAATTGACCCCCTATATGGTATTTTCGTCATTAAAATGGTTTTTAGTTACTGTTCCTAAATTTTTATCACTCCATGCCTTGACACCTTGCATATCAAATATATTTTTTATATTCCGTATCGCAATAGGATAACAAAATGGCGACAGATTTTAATCGGTCATTCACTTCTCACAAGACACTGTTAGGATACGATTGGTCTTACTTTTTATGTAACGTACATAATTATAACATTTGTTATAGCAACTTATAATAAACGATTTGGAGTACTTAACCAAGTAGAGACGCGATCGACGATAACCACTGTTAACGTGGTACGAAGCCGATTCAATTCCGAAGCGGTGATAGTGTTAGAAATGACATCAAAAAGAATTCTAAAGGGATCAATTTTGAGAAAATAAATGCCTTTTATTGACACTGTCACATTTAAATGACGTCAGGGCCAAAAATACACATCAAAAATCACCAATCCAAAGTACCATTTGAAAATCGGCCACTGTCTGCTGACGTTAGGCAGAGGAAAAATACCAAGGTTTGGAACCCTCTAACGCGCTAATACTGCTCGACCCTCAACTTACTTCCAAAAGACATTACAATTGTAGATTGTGAAAAGGTGGTCTGTTTCTCCGAATTATTTATTTATCTTGCAACTTTAAAGATCCTTGGATAGTATAAAAGAATATACCAAATATGAAAAATAATGCAGTTGTAGCGTAAACTTTATAGGCAGCATAATACCATTCAAACGGAAATAATTTTAAATGAATATGCAGAGTGAATGCGGCTCGTGGCAATCATCATTTCATCTCCATTCGGTTAAATACTCAAAGTACTGCAGAACATTGAACTAATATTATTTAATAAACATAATAGTCCAATGAATCCGTACGAATGTTTCATAACCGGATATTTAGCATAGCATTTAAACACGGCCCACTGAATATTACTTAAATACTGATCCACCGACAGTAATTCACAATAGGAATAATTGGGCATGCGGAGGCGATTTTTGAGTTACTTTATCGCTTTTGAGTCATATTTTAAGAATTACTAGATATAATATGTAATTTTATTGTTGGTGTTTAATGATAATATTGAAAGTAATATTGATGTTACAAACGATTTTGAATTCACATGGAAATACATTTTCTTGTGATAGGGGAAGTAATAGTACACATCGTCAAAATTTTAGTAATGGTCCTTCGCTCAAGGAACCCTAAAAAGCAAACGAAGGAAACGTATTAATACAAAGCCGAAGTAATTTAACCAATCTGTATTACAGAGGAGAACATTAATTATTTCCAACGCACTGGACTGAAAGAATTATCACAATGCCACTTAAGGCATATTATTTCATAAAACTAATGACGTGAAAGACAAATCGTAACGGGGTTAAGATCGTATTGTAATATAGGCCCAGTCTAGTTTTTGTGAGTTTCGCTTTGAAGTTTGATTTAACATCTCAAACACGGCCGTGACCGGTGTATTCGTTTGTGACGGATTAGTTGGTCGCTTGATGTCTTTCTGACACCTACTAATAGATACAAGTAGTATTAAGGCTTATATCATCATTGAACAACAACGCGATCAAACTTTAGTTTACACGTGCAAAAGAAAATCAAGCTCCAATTTGCATTTGATCCTCACAATATTTTTAATTTATAAAACACCCTATTTAGCTAGTAAATTTGGAGTTCCTCAAGGTAGTCTTATGGGACCCTTCCTATATTTAATTTATTTAAACTCTTTGCCCGATTTTTGTTGTTACTCAGCAGTTGTGCGCGCCAGATAAGTTAGCGCGCGACTGTGGGCGAATTTAATGTTGCCAAATGCCAGTTATGGATAATACTTCCACGATCACTACTACAAATATGGTACAAGAGAAATTTGGTTATAAAATAACTTGTTTTATTATTACAATATTATCTCAATGGATTTATGTTATGATGTGACAACCAAATTGATTGTTCGCGATAAAAACATTGTGTTAGCATTTCTTTAAATATAAACTGTAATTAAATCAGTAGTTTTTTTTTAATAATCATCATTATATAGTGAAAGAAAAGTTTTACAAGAGCTACAATCTTGCTGACCTCAAGTACAAAAAAACTTTCGTAAGTCCCTGTTCGAGGGTTTTTTTAATGTAAGCAGTAATAACAAAACACTTAAAAAATGACGAATACAATTAAGACTGAGAACAAAAACAATCAACATTAAATTACAAATCAATTTAGATTTTACTAGACACGCATAATCCAATATTAAGGTTAACATGACTCATGGAGTTTAAAAGTAATGGTGCAAGTATAACTAAGCACCAGATCTAAAAAAACACTAACGGCAAAAAATCAATTACAGGCTATGCCTAGTTTGGGGCAAGATAATTTGTGTAAAAGTGTTTCAATATTATTATTATTAGTAATAATCAAAAATAGAAAATGATCACCAAAAATAAGTGATTATCCCATTACTCAATGATATTATAGTATTAAAAGAGGTAGATATGTCACCAGCGCGCCGAAAATCAATCGCCTAAATGGAGTCAATTGGTTCATTTGGTCGTAGTCGCTCTCTCCATACGAAAACGGCACGCACGCGTTTGTTGACGACAGAATTGCTTACAATTTGATATAGGTACACCATTAATAATATTAATGATAATAATAATATTGACACACTTTTTACACAAATTATCTTGCCCCAAGCATATATAGCCTGTGTTATGGGTTACAAGACAATGATATATTTAACACAATATACTTACTTAAACATACATATAAACATTTTAACATCCATGACTCGGAAACAAACATTCATATTCATCATATAAATGCTTGCACCTACCGGGATTCGAACCCGGGACCTCTAGCTTAGTAGGTAGGATCGCTAACCACTCGGCTATACAGGTCGTCAACCATTAAAATGCCTTCTTGTGTTATGGGAAGATGTAGTAATTACGAAAGTAAAAAGAAATCATAGATTTACATACCACAGTTAAGGAATTATGAATTTTATTTGATTTCATTAATTCTCTAACAAAATAAATATGACATCGCCGATCGCCGCTAAGCCGAGTCAAGCCGAATGCCGCAACGTGACTCGAGTCTCGAGTGCGGACATAGATTAACGTACAGAAATGGCGAAATATTGATGCTGTCTGTTTCGGGATGATCGAGGTAGTATATTTTAGTAAAACATGTAAAAACAAGCGTCGTTCCAGTGAATGTAATACGAAATGTAATATTAAAAAATTGCGTATACAGGTAGCTGAACTATCAAACTACAAAAACAAGTTTTAGGGTAGGTAGCGGACGTAGACAGTGAGTGCTATTTGCTTACGTAGGAGTTTTTTTCAGTAACACTGTCCCTTTCGGTATATCCCTTGCTAACTGCAGAAGAATTAATGGATCATTTTATTCTTCTCCTATTATCTTATTGTAATAAACCCTCAACTAAAAGAAATTCATCAATAATATAAGATACAAAAAATTAATAATTGTAAACTTAAAACTTCTTGGGAGCCGTCATTAGTAAAATTGTAAAAATGGGACCCTTACTGTAAATAAATTTCGGTTTTGTTTTGTAATGTCTGTATGTTTTTCATTATTTTATGTACAAATAATTGATATCATCAATGTGGCTATATACTATAATTAATATTAAATTATTTTTTTATAAAATCAATGACACTTTATTTACCTAATTTCAATGCAGTTTTACTACTTTAAAACTTTTACTACATTAACTCATGAATGAATCGTATTTTAGGCATAAATCACGGTTTACGGTAAAAAATTATATCTGATGGATGATTCTGTATTTATCTATTCAAATACGAAGCAATTAGCAAATTAGATTTATCTCTTTTTCGCTTGCGATAATTGTATTTACTATCCTTCTTTGAGGTGTAATCGTAATGTAGTGTGCTATTGCAATGTTAAATTATTCATGTGTGCGTTAGTGTATCATAAATACCGAATGTTATCTATACCTTTAAATATCATTGCCATTACTGCGTGAAATTAGAAAAAAATACATAACCTGCGATCCTACTTAACTTCAAATTGTTATTATTTAAAAAAAACATATTAACTATTATATCTTATATAATTTATATTGTGGCGATTTTTCTTTAAAAAAAGAAGCCGAATGAGTTTCTTGCTTTCGTTCGTCTCAGGTTTGAGGCATACATTTTCGAATGAGTGCTAGTTTTAAACGTTCAATTAGCGATTTCAAATCCTATTTTAAATAAAAATATTTGAATCTGAACTGATCCTGACTTATCCACAAATAATTAATAAACACAAAATAAATGAACAGTATTTTTAATATAGAATGACATTTAAATATGTATGAAAAAGTCTTGTAATACTTGAATAAAAATAATAAAATGAATTATTATGGATAAAATGTATGTAAAATGAATGTGTTATATCCTATGACATTGTAGAGTCATTACTAATGTCTAAGCTTTTGTGACTATAATTAATTACCCACTACTTACTAAATAGCTATTTTCTATTACGCATTGATTTTCTAACTCTTCCACCAACTTTAAAACCATTAAATTCAAATATATTTATTAAGAATCACTTGGTAGATATTTATAAATGTATCACACATCCGGAAGAAACATGCCTCGGGCTTGACAGAAGAAGAAATTTATTATTTTTTTTCTTTTTTTTATAGCAGGCATAAAAGTATAGATTAATTTATTCCATAAAATGAATATTAATTTACATAGAAAACAAATTCAGCATATTCTAATTATAACAATTTTAGACACATCACTTTATCCAGGTAAATTTAACGTAGTTACATTAAAATAATGAAGTTTCAGATTTATAATTCATAATATTTATATATATACATACATATATATATATATATGTGTGTGTGAAATAAAGTTAAATTAAAAGGATGACGTCAATTGAAAATAATATTATCTACTTGTTTCCAATATATTTTCTCCGTATTTAAACGATACAAAAAAGGAATTTGGCGGATACGATAGCAATGATTACGTCACATTTTATCAGTGCAATATTAATGAAATTATTATTTAGTTGATACAACTGAGCGTTTGTTTTAGTTTATTCATCGCAGAACCATTTTGAAATAGATTATATTGGGATTCGAGTCCACAGCTGTCAGTTATCTACTATCGCCCATATGAGTTTATTGACATAACTTTTTTTTACTTCCCAATTAAGTCGCAAGTTTGAGTGTATGTGTTCAACCCCTTTTCATAGATTGTATAGGCATTGTGTATAATACTAACTAAACCTGTAAATATTATTTAAAAAGTTTCTAGCCATTTCTTCTCAAAAAGTAGCCCTTAAAATTTAAGGTAAATTATACAATGAATATTCGAAGTTCACAAAGTATAATGTATTTATCTAAATGATATTTTGCATTCTAATTTGAAGTTTTCATCGAGATTTAACCTCCTAGATCAATAATAATAGACCTAGGTTTTGTAAAACCCAGTTAGATTTAATTATTAAGTATACGTAATCTTAGCAAGAAGCAGCTCACAAACTAGCTGTGAAATCTGCAGAAAACACTCGGATAGAATCCTGATAAGTGTTTGTCAAGTTTGTCAACCTCCAAAAAAAAAGCAACTACGAAACTAGAGCAGTACAAGCTGCACTGGGAGAGAGACAAAGACAGTAGAAGGCATTTCTCAAAGACTTAGACTAGAAGTTTCTTTGGCTCTATATTGACAGTAGATGAGAGAAGAAATCAGAAGAATACTAATAATATTACTGACTACTGCAGTTACCCTTATGATAAGAAAGGACGAGACAAGCAAGATTTTTACCACATGGTAAGTGATCCCTACGTAGTACAACACAGTGCCGGAAAGAATGTTGGAAAACCAGAATTATGAATGGCACCGCGATTGAGCTCGTCGCGTTAAGACTACAGATCCCATCAAACTGAAACACAATAATATTTGCACACTTACTGCTTGGCGGCAAAAATGAACACGTACATATTATACTAAATAGTACCAATGGGCTCAATGATGGCATTGAAATGTCGTGGACATCAACTTCATTGAAATTTATTATAATTTCCTCTTCTAAGGACATTGTTATCATCACACAAGCAGTAGAACAAAATATGTATTTAAACAAAAACAGATTCACGCTGACTTGGAAATACAATGTACTATTGTGCAAAAGCGGCACGCGTGCGCACACTAGCCCGCTTATCTACCTCCGCACGCCCGTGGGTTTTTGTACGTACCTAATCAGACGTGTCACTCCGCGCTTAAAAAACTTTTCAATAAAAATACAATCTTTACACCTAAATAGGCACAGTAAGAAGGTAATTCTATCTTCTGTCATCGCTTTGTCAAATTGTTCCTCCACCTTACAGACGCAAGTAGACAACTGAGTAGACGCCAATCCTAACTAATTTATATTGATATAAAATAATACATAATATATTGATATTATTAATTAAACGCAGATACAAACTGAGTACTATTTAAAACGAGTCTTATTAGCGGGCAGCTAACGTAGCTATTTCCTTAAGAGGTGCAACGACTACTATCACTCTTAAGTCCGTGCCTAGATTTGGAATCATCATCTAGCGCAGAGTGAAGCACGCTAGATGATGATTCCAATAATATTTGAATGCAGCGATTATTTTGCAGCCAACCCCATTGCTCTCCTTGCCTAATAGTTCATAACTAAAAAGTGGAAACAGGCTCAATAATGCTAATGAGAGCTAACAAACTATAATATGCCGACAAATACAGAGCGGATACACAACTGTTGGTACTTAAATATTTTACGACAGTTAATTACCTGGTTGAACTAATTTCCTCCAGTCATTTACTGTTCACCTTCTGTATATATTTTGACTTTTTTTTAAAGCTGTAATTGTATTTTTTGCACCGACTCATACAGAAATAGCCCGCTTATCAATAGTAAACGCTGAAAATTATTGTAAAGCGCAAACAGATCTTGACAGATACAACTATAATTTATTCTGTAGTGTTTTTGTTCGATGTCGTGACTGTGTCCCAGTGCACAATTGATTCACGACAGTGCGCCCGCATTTGTATCAATATTCATCAATTACTGATTAAAAAGTAATGCTTAATATAATATAACCTTAGCACACATACCTTAATACGGGCTCCTCTATATTCTCGAAATATATTCAAGTAGGAAGCACGTTCAATTGACTGTTTAGTGGCATAGTAAGATACTTTATATAAATGTATTATATAGTTACTAGCTGACCCAGCAAACGTTGTATTGCAGATATTAAAATCGCGATACAAAAGTAACTGTTGATCGTAGATGGGTGAAAATTTGAAGTTGTATGTATTTTTTAATGCTGACTCATAATCAAACAAATATAAAAAAAATGTCAAAAAAATAAAAAAATAAAATTCGTTTGGACCACCCTTAACACTTAGGGGGATGAAAAATATATGTTGGCCGATTCTCAGACCTACTCAATATGCTCACAAAATTTCATGTGAATCGGTCAAGCCGTTTCGGAGGAGTACGGGAACGAACATTGTGACACGAGAATTTTATATATAAGATTGTGTAAGGGAATATACTGACAATAATCACATAGTACCTACCTACATATATGTACATAAAAATCTCTATATGGCCTCCAAATATTTTAGGCAATATTTCAGCCAATCTCTGTGAAATATGGTAGCGATCGGTTTACCGTAATAACGCACCTCTCGGGACACGACCGCGCATAGCCAACCATCCGAATAACGCATTATGTATGATGATATCGACAGGATCTATCCATATTACAGTTGATAACCTGCTCTATCTCAATAATTGCATATGACTTGAGAGTGACAATCTGAGCAGTTTCGATTAGTTTATTGTACTTTTATTATGTTACACTTTATATTAGCATCGCCTGTATGTATGTTTGCATTTGGAATTTTTAATATAACTTTGGCCTTACATTAGGATATAAGGCCTTCACCATCGCACGACACGCCACAAGTTACGATATCATCCCCACCATCTGGATGTGTGGCGGTCCTCCACAGTGAACCGCACTGGGGCTCAAGGAGCTTTCTTCCTCGCACTACAAAGCTGTGGAATGAGCTTCCTTGTGCGGTGTTTCCGGGACGATACGACATGGGTACCTTCAAGAAAAGCGCGTACACCTTCCTTAAAGGCCGGCAACGCTCCTGTGATTCCTCTGGTGTTGCAAGAGAGTTTGGGCGGCGGTGATCACTTAACACCAGGTGACCCGTACGCTCGTTTGTCCTCCTATTCCATAAAGAAAAAAAAAAGGCGTAAGGATTACGATGTACCGGGAGCTGCTTTTCCAACAATGTATGCAATAGATTTACATGCTTACGATCTTCTCTTTAATAAAGAAGAAAATAAAGCAAAATAAAACACCTAAGCCATAACTAGGGCATATTGTCACAAGTTGTATTCAGAAACAATACCTTCCAAATCTCTTAACCGTAAATAATATGATTCTGTCCGTCATTGTGCGTCTAATGTAATGCGTATTTATAAAACCACAAACCAAGGTCGCATTTACGATTTACTACACTTAATAATATTTGTCGGGCGTGCCTCCGCACTAAGCGATCGATAACGAGCTTGGCAACGCGAATCGTTCAGGCGAATGCACATCTTGCCTGTTGCCGTTCCAAGAATTTCGAAGTTCCATTTGAAGGTTGTCAAACCGGACAGTCCCGGCAAAAAAAAACAAAATGTAGAAACCACCCATAGGAAGTGTATAATACTATTTTATTAAACGTTGATATAAAACGGCATATTTTGGAATTAATATTAAACACTCAATAAATAGAGTTATTACAAAAAAATGTTTTACTGAAGCACTGGAACTAAGAACCAAATATCATTGAAGCTGATGAGCGAACAAACATTAAACAAAATACTATTATATCAATTTCAAAACTTTACGATACCTACATTTGAGTTGGTTTAACTATTGGTTTTAACATGAGATGAACATGAATTTAACAAGAGACGGCCAAAACAATCTAGAACGTTCATAAACTATACAAAAGTTTCCAAATTATAGACACAATGACAGCCAAGATGTGTTTTCCAATGAACTCTATAAAAATGACGAGTAATTTGTCGTTAAACATTGAAGTAAATCTCCTCTGTACGGCTTTCAGGCGACTAAAAAGGTCACGTAATGCCTATCTACGTATGTTTCGGAAACCAATATTTTTGAAATCATACATTATAAACTTTAAATACACGAATTGTTTTATTTATATCTACACCAGAAATGCATAATAAATCTAGCTAACATGTAGATTTGTCTCTAACAACAAATAAAAACTATATGCTACAACATTACAACATGAATGAGGAATATTTAAAAAGCAACGAAGAAAAATACGAAGCTGGAGATACTATGTACAATACAATACTGATAAAACTAAGAAACATTAAGTGAACAACAGGAAAATACAATAAAATTCATCAATGCACAAAGCAGTGAAGACGACGTCGGCCATTTAATAATAACAATACAAAATTATTGAACTATAAGGGACCAAGGAAAAACAAGAAGATTAGAATAAGAATAATGTATTTATTTAAAATAAATACAAAACCTAACTTCAAACCGGAGATGTTGTCGAACACTTGCAGGAATAAATAACAACACAAAACTATCTAGGAATATTCCATTTAACGCTAGTATATTGGACAGCCCTGCTGCTAATAAAAGCCGATCTATGGACCGTTTCAGCAATTTTTTTTATTTTACCTTGGTATTTGTATGATTCAGATAAGTATTTATCTATATTTTTTAACTAGAAGATTAGGATTGACATATTGAAATGCAGATTAAGGATGTCGGATATCAAATCGAGATTCTAAATAATCTTATACTAGTGATGGGTTATTGAGAGCAGCCTGATGCGGAAAATCCTTGATGAGAAAGAAAATATAATTTTTCGTTTAAAATCAATCAACTACAAAAACTAGACACCAACACGCACACAAAATTTCATGAAAATCAAGTCTTTTAAGAATTTAGTGATAAAACAATGGCAACGAAAATAACATAGGTATATTAAGATTCAACACAATATAATTACGTTGTACAAAACCTCATTCGGGAAAAGAGGTGACATAAAAAAAACAATTAAACATAAATGATACAAAACGAACCGGTTATTTGCCGCGCGATAACAAACACTCATTATAATCATTAAAATTGTAATGAAGCTGAAATAATTGCTCAATGCAATGTGGCTTAATTCACCAAATATAAAAGATTCAGCCCAATTCTTTCACATAGCTGGTAGCGAATCTGTGTTACTTTCTTCAAAAACTATTACATAAAACATTTTATTCGTAAAATGCGTTTCCCAAAGATGATCCAAGCTAGACCTTTTTTATGAGAAAAAGTGACGAAACGAGCAGACATCCACCTGATGGTAAGTGACACCCTGTCCATTAAAATAAAGTGACGCTCAGAATTCTTCTTCAGAAACCAAAATTCTGAGCGGTATAGTAATATAATCATCGACACAATTGCTGAATGACCCACTTTGCTAATAATTATTTTAAAATAATATAAACAGTTCAGTTTATATTTGCACGAAAAATATGGTAATATTGGTGGACTGTCAGTGTCTAATAAAATGATAACAGTTACTTAGGAAATGTATGTTTAAGCTAATTTCGATCTCCTTGTTCCTTATGGATGTAGGAATATGACATTAAGGTGGGTCACGATACAATTTTGTCTATTGAACCTCGATTCACAAATTGTATCATTAGCCCAGTAATTTCATCAGCTACCCTTCAAACGGAAACATAATAATGCTTGCACTTTACTGCTTCAAGCGGAAAAAAGCGCCCCTTTTAATATGCCCACCTACCCTGCGCAAAGAAGCCCACTCCGTACAGTAAATATTTTTCAAATCGGTTGAACAAAAACCATAATAATATAATTTGCCTAAATATGTAAAAGAATACATCGTTAAATAAATATAAGATAAAGAAATATGTAAACATTAGATGTTTTACATATTTCTATGTATAAAATTCAACCTATAAGGTGTTCAGATGTCGTATCTTCATATTTGTTTACGTATTTGAGTCAACAACTTTTCCCCTTGCAACCTTCATCTAAATTGTTTTACCCATTTTTTTAAATTTCATTCTGTGTAAGATTTTATATTAAACAATTCTTACTCTAAACTATGAATGGTATTTCTGAGTAGGTGCAAAATTTGTTTACTGAGAAATCCTAATTTGGCACGTACTAAAATTATCTGTAAACAATCCATAAATGTTAGATCGTTAGATCAATATTTTCATATACAAATCGCCATCAATGAGCAACAACTAAATGGTCTAACTCAATATAACTACGCCACTGGTAAAAACTTTCAAATTGCAATAAGCCCAAGCCTCAGGAGTTGACTTTGACCCACTACCTCAAGCAGTGCAATAAAATGATTCATTGACACTCGCCACGATCGTGTAGTAGTATGTATGTATGTATGTACGCTACATATCAAGTTAATCAACGTATTACATACGGCCCTATTAAACATCTGTAGCTTGCTACTTTAGTATAATTGAACGATTCTCGACTCTACGCCGGGCGCATAGGCGACAGTCACAACTGCCACTTGAACACTTGACTCCCATTATCGTGGCAGCATTTCGTTGAATGATCTGTACAGTACAATCAAACTAATTACGGGGCGCAAATTTCTAAAAAGTGATGGGTTTTGTTTATACGCGAATTCCTCGCTGGCTGGCGGTGTGGCACACGTGTCGAAGGTATCGTTATCGATAAAGTACACAGATCGGTCGGCATCAAAATAAACAATGAGCGAGCGTGCCAAATTATACCATGTACCGGAACGCTGCGGCCGCGCCGTTGAGTAATCCAATGTACAAACTATCTAGCACAAACTAGCACACACGTAGTTCAATTGATATCAAATTGTCACCGGCTATTTACCAACAACGCTTGTTTTATTAGCGATTGTTGCGGCGTCGACCACTCGCGACGCGGTTCTGAATGACACTGACGGTTAAGCCTTTGATTACATGATACGCGTGAAGGCGGCGCCTGCGCATGTCCGTCGAACAGGTAAATGCCGCTGAAATTAACAACACTCGTAACCTGCGGGTGTTTTCCTTCCCCCGAGACTAACGTAAGCGTTACGATAATCTTCCATGCCAAATAGATTTAAGATTATACCAAGATATTTATCGACACTAAATGTATATTTCTCTTCCTTCATGTTCCTCTCCACTACTGGATGATAGCCGTCAGCGAAGCAAACTTCGTCATGTGTCGTATGGCAGCGAAACAGGGTCCACCCTGACCCTACTTTTCTTTGTTTGGCGTTCTGCAGCAGTACCCTGTTTCTGCCGACGAGCTACAATAACTCTATTCATAACTCTCTAGGTCCAACCGTTGCGTATAATTTTTCAGTAGCAGTGAACCTCGAAAGTTTTTATAAACTTCTGTGTATTTGCTTTTAAAGTCCAAGATCGCTACAATAAAGTATTCATACTTTAACCTAATAGATTACTTGCAGCTGCAAAATACTTTTTGCATCCTTTTAAGGATGATCGCTTGGGCGATTCCAATCCTTCAGTCTGATCCTTGGGCTTTGTGTTTCTTCCTTACTTCTGCATTCAATCAAGCACCACGATATTTGTACAATCACATCTGCTCTAGATCCAGTCTTGCAACTTACAGTCTCGGGTTTAAATGATTTTTGGATATAGCCATAAATTAAGTTATGGACGCATTCCTACTTGCAATTTATAACAGTCCAAGAGGCCTATTTTGGCGGTTAAATCCATTAGACGCAAACAAAAGACTCACATCGCGGCGACCAAGACAAATCCTTTTTGAGATTAATTTTTGTGGATTTTTATCTCTCTTTTAATCACATTTTTGACTTTTGGATTTTTACATCGTAACTGACATTTAAACATTTTGAATGCATTAAAAGGTAGCATAGGTGTAGTAAATTTTGCAAAATTTAAATTTGGGTCTAAATCATAAATATAGTCATAAACGTGTTTACTTTTTAATAAGTTTACAACACACAACAAACAATAAACAACCTTAAATTATCCTCAATTTCACAATTGATTTTAACTCATACATATTGTGCATAACATATATTAAGCAACAATATATAAATGTTGAACGTAAAGAGAAAACATGTTTGTGACAATTTACGATTGTGGTGTTACCCAAAATGGACAGGTATTTGATGACGTAAACAATCCTTTAGCATAATATCATCCGGCATTTGCTTGAATAGACAGCCAAAATAATATCGACATCAATGACGAAATGAAAAAATGAAAAACAAATAAAATTACTTAAAACATTGCTAAGCGACGGTAATTCTTCAATCAACTCCACACCGCTACGAACAAAAACAAAGAAATCTAAACGCACACCGTCAGTAAAATCCTCTATACAGAACAATATAATATCTCATAAAGCAATAGAACAAATACCAATTAATTTAGAAAATGCACCAGCAGTACCACTAAATTCTGAATTTAATAAAAAACTCGCTCAAAAAAGTACCAATATTCAAAGAAAATCAGGAAGAAAAATTTACATTATAGGAAGTCAACAATCTAAAAATTTATCCTCAGCGCTCATTCAGTCGAGAAGAACTAATCCGTATGAAAAATATACAATTGAAGCGTTCATCAAACCCGATGCAACGACAGGGGACATCCTCAAATCTTGTGAGTTGTATGATTTTTCCTGTAACGACAAATTAATATTAACTGTAGGTGAAAATGACTGTGATCCAATTAAAATATCATCTGACTTATATACAAAAATAAATTCTCTACCACAAGTCCATATTATTGTAACTAGTGTGACTTTCAGTAGGCATTTGAATGAACTGAAACTTAATGACATGTTGCGATTGATATGTAACAAGTTTCCTAATTGTACGTTTCTTAATCTCGATGAAAACATTTATCGAAATAACACGCCGTATTATAATATATGCCATAAAATAAATCTCGTAATTGACCAAATAGACTACAATAAAAGGTTTTTGAATTTCAAAAAACAAAGACACATAAATCGTTCCACACTAAAAGGAACGATACCATATTATTTTAAGAAAGTGACTCATGGCGTAACTTCAAAAAATGATCAAACTTTAAATTCATCTCAGGATGCACCAAAGAAGGGAACAATTCCTTTTTATTTTAAACCAAATAAAGTTGATGACAGCAAAAATGGGGAAAAACTGTTTTTTCGTGCCAAAAATTAATAATTCAACATGCACTTGTAAAGTTCTTCACCAAAATGTTGCTGGCTTTCTAGCAAAGAAAGACTTAATAGAAATCATGGTTGAAGATCTGCAAAATACAGATAAAATTGACATACTATGCTTCACGGAAACATTCATTCCAAAAGGGCATGAAAGTAATATAAAACTAAATGGGTATCTGTTAGCATCAAATTACAGTAGAATAAAAAGAAGGGGTGGTGTTTGTATATTAACATCACAAGGGATAGGATCAAAAAATTTAGAATACCTACATACTTTGTGTGAACCGAAAGCATTTGAATGTTGTGGGATAGACATAGTGGACAAAAATTTGTTTATCATTTGTATCTACAGGACACCTGATTCTGATGTAAGTATATTTTTTGAAAAAATAAGAACCGTGCTTCAGAAATACTGTAAAAAGAATAAAAAAATTATTATATCAGGAGATTTTAATATTAATACACTGAATTGTAATAAAATCTCTCAACAGTTAAAGCAAATCGTGCAAAACTTTAACTTTAGATTACACATTAATCTACCAACGAGAAATAGCACATGCATTGATCATATAATAAGTAATATTGATGGCGCTATAGGTTCTTTACATAATTACGATATTTCTGACCATAACACAGCACGAATTCTAAGTTTCGAAAGTGTTAACATTAAAAATAAAATATCTATGTTTATGTACAAACGTAATTATAGTAATTATAATATTGAGATATTCAAAAATTACCTAAAAAGCTTGTCGTTCAATGAAGTCTATGAAGAAAAAAATTTCAATAACGCTTTTAGCAAATTTCATTCCTTAGTAACTCTATTATATAGACTTTGTTTTCCGAGAATAAAAATTAAAAATATGGAATCCAATGGAAAGCCCAAATGGATAACTAAAGGTATTCGAATAAGCTGTAAAATAAAAAGAGTATTAAGATATAGAAAATGTAGAAAAAAAGACGATAGCAATAAGAATAATTATTTGAAATATGCAAGAACACTTAAATATTGTATTGCCACATCAAAAAAATTGAGTAATACCCATTATGTAGCAAACAGTAAAAACATATGCTATGCGACGTGGAGAATTATTAAGATGAAACAAAAAGTAACAATAGTGACACTTGTATAGAATCAGTTATAGTAAATAATAATGAGATTAATAATACTAAAGATATAGCAAACAGTTTTAATGATTATTGGATAAATTTGACTAACAGCAGTGATAAATGTCTGACAAAGCGAAAGTTGAAACCTTGTATAAATCAAAATAAAACTGGAAGTAGTATTTTTCTCAATCCAGTAACGGAAAACGAAACATTAAAAATAATACAATTGTTGAGGAATACTAAAGCAGTAGGCTATGATGAAATTCTCACAAAAATTATTAAAATATGCAAAGATGAACTAGTACCAGTTATAACATACCTAATCAATTTGTCGTTTGAAACTGGTGAATTCCCAGACGCACTAAAATTATCGGTGGTCAAGCCACTACATAAAAAAGACGATAAAAAACAACTTAATAACTACCGCCCAATCGCACTCGTATCTATTTTTTCAAAAGTCTTTGAGAAAGCAATGTATGGTCGTTTAACAATTTTTTTTACAAAAAATAATATAATAAACAAGCAACAATTTGGCTTTCAAAAAAACAAGTCGACAACATTAGCTGCATTTAAACTGGTTAACAAAATAGCAGAAAATATAGATTCAAAAAAACCAACGTGTGTAATATTTTTTGATATGAGCAAGGCTTTTGACTTCGTATCACACACCATCTTGTTGGATAAGTTGGAGCAAAATGGCGTTAGAGGACCAGCTCTTAACTGGATGGAGTCCTACTTAAAAGACCGTAAGCAATGTGTGGAGATCAATTCTATCGACGAAAAGGCTACCATAATTGCCCAACAATCAAACTTTAAATTAAATAGATTTGGTGTTCCGCAAGGAAGCGTCCTTGGAACATTATTATTTTTAATTTATATTAATGACCTGCCTAGTGTGACAAAAAATGACTGTTATTTATTTGCCGATGATATATCAATAATTATGACATGTAATAATAAAAATGAGATTGATATTTATGAAAGTGAAATTAATAATGAAATTAATACAGTGGTAAATTGGCTAGAGGATAATAATCTTCAAGTTAATATTAAAAAAACCTCATTTATGCAATTTAGTTTAAGTAACCGCTCTAATAACTATAGCCTTAAGATAAATTATACAAATACCCAAATAGAAGAAGCTTTGCATGTTCAATTTTTAGGAGTACTTCTAGATAAAAATCTAAAATGGAAAGAGCATGTAGACATGGTATGCCAAAAAATTGATAGATATGTTTATGTGTTATATAGATTGCGTAAAACGGCTTTACAAAGTACAGTCCTGGCAGCTTATCATGGTTATGTCGCATCAGTACTTCGATATGGACTAATCTTGTGGGGAAACTCTAGCGAGGCTAATACGGCTTTCATGGCCCAAAAGAGATGCTTAAGAGCTATGACAGGAGCTTTTTACTTAGATTCGTGTGAACCACTGTTTAAAGAATTACGTATTCTTCCATTTCCCTGTATGTATATATACGAAATATGTATCTTTGTCAAACAACATGACCATTTATTTACAAAAGCAAGAGATATTTATCCGAGAAATACAAGAAACGGTGACAGACTGGTGATTGCACACAAATTTCATAATGCATCCTACGGAAAATGTAGCTATGTCATGTGTATAAAAATATTTAATAAACTCCCTCCAAGCTTACGCGTATTACCCGTCCAACGATTTAAAAAGGATCTTTTTACATGGCTTATAGATAAATGTTTTTATTCCATAAATGAAATGTTGACACATTAGGTTAAATTAAATTGACTTTAAAATATATATTAATTCTAGTCTTTAAATAATGACATTTAAAATAATAATTATAATTTAAATTAACCTAAGTGCTTAAAATATAGAGTTTGTTAATCAATTATAATAATAACTAGAATTTTGTTAATAATAATTTTGCATGCCAGAAATGGCCGATAACATTGATACATTAAAACTACTTACACCCATTGTTACATGTTTTCTAGCAAAATAAAGAATTTATTTATATATTTATTTATTTATTTATCAATCAGAGGAAAATTACTTGAGGATCGTTATATTGATCATATTAACATCAGGAAATAATAACATAATAAAACGCATCAATAACAAATGATATACTACTCATAAATTGATGATCAAGACGTGATAATTATTGTTGTAATTCATACATTCCGTAAGAACGACAGTGTCTAGACAGGGTTTTATTTTTCATAAAATGGGAGGCAAACGGGCAATTATTCACGTAATGGGAAGTAGTGAGGGGTCAAGAGATGCTTTGCCGAAATAGTAAAAATTAAAACGCCTGAACTGTCCTTAACGCGATTTCAGTCAGTTGAGTCATTACTTATTTCATGAAGGAAGGGGGACAAACGTGCGTACGGATCACGTGAAGTTGAATTCGCCCACATTCTCCTGCAATACAAGAGGAGTCACAGGAGTGGTGCCAGCCTTTAAGGAAGGTGTAAGCGTTTTTTCTGAATGTATCTCACATATCAAGGTAACACCACGTAAAGTGAAATCTTTATTCAATTAGCCTTAAACTAAACGCTATTAAATCGCCCGTATAAATATTTCTTTTAAATTGGGTAGCTACTAAATCGTCCATATGTTCGGAAAAAGTAGAGTTCGTGTGAAGAATATACAAGAAACTGATCGGCCACTAATTTAAACCTATATAGGTTGTAAGGAACTGCATACAATATATGAATCGTGGTCAAAGTTAAAAGCGTTTTAAACATCAAATATTTCATAAATAAAAATTAGTTAAAAAATAAACTGTACAAATATGAATTATCCTATATTGGATGCATCAACATTTAGAGCGCTTACGCACTACGTCCGATCCGAATCCGATCCGTACCCGTGAAAATACAGTCCGGTCACATGTACCAATGCGGAAACTCCCTACAAACGTTCGAAATGACACACTCACACAAACATGCGCATCGACGAGGCCCCTAAGCAGTTTTCGCGGTCAATACGAGTCAAGTGTCACGTTGTTATTTGTTTCCGCGATCTTTTTAAAAATGCCAGCGTATTGTGTGGTATACGGCTATTTGAACTCGGCTCCATCAAAGCTCCAGTTTTCGTTTTTTAAACTATAAAGTAGTTTAGTATATAAGAATGATTTATTGTTATATTATTATTATAATTAGTGGGTATTCGAATTATAAGACGGTGAAATCGATTATAATAAATTCGTGAACATAATTCACAAAATACACTAAGATGGCGGCTGCAATATTTATTATCATTTTTTTAATGGGTGTGGTTTAATGGTTTTCTACGATACTTTTTATATTTATTTATTTTGGACAAAAATACTTACCTACATGTGTTTTTGTCACGGTTTTCGAGTGTTGAAACACATACCAGCTAGTGCTGCCAAAATTAAAATTCAAGAAGGCGGCTGCAAAAAATTATTAAGTTTTTCGTCACGCGTGTGGTTTTCATGGTTTTTGAGGGTGCTGAAATAGAAAGTGATGTCAGAATGTAATTCCAAGATGGTGGTTGCATGAAATTGAAAATTTTTGCATCATGGGTGTCGTCGTTTTCATGGTTTTTGAGTGTGCTCAAATTGATAGTGCCGAAATAGGTAGTGCTGTCGAAAATGTTAATCCAAGATGGCGGCCGCCTGAAATTGACAAATTTTTCGTGATGTAGGCGCTTTTATAGTTTTTGAGGATGTTGAAACTGATAGTGCTGTCAAAATATAAATCCAAATTGGAGCTACATGAAATTATCAACTTTTTTATCATGGGTATTGTTTTCATGATTAATGTTGAAGCCGATAATGCTGGACTTAAAAAACACGAAGACTGAAATAAAATTGTGTGATCACCGACACTACCGAAAATCTCAAAAATTATACCCATATTGATTTTATTGAAAATGTCACATCCGCCATCTTGGATCTTGAAATGGGTGTCATATTTGTAATTCCACTCCCGAAAATCTCGACACTCCTGAAAATCTCGAAAATGATACCCAATTTGATTTTATTGTAAGAGTGACATCCGCCACATCGGATCTCAAAATAGATGTCATATTCGTTATTGACACTCACGAAAACAATAATTGTGAAACTTCAACGGACAAAGTTTAAAAACTTATATTTCAAAGCTCCCCGTCAATGTTTACAAAAAACATTCAATAAGATGTTGTTTAAAAATATTACATATTAGTGATCATGTAGACTATAATATTACATTATACACTGTATAGCTATCATACATACACTATACATAAAAATCTTACGCTTTCTACTTTTTTACGCTCTGCAACGCCCCATGAGGAACTTCGTTCCAAAACTCCTTTTTTAAAGTCCGTTAGAAAAATAACCAGACAACCCTATTGCTTCAATGGAGTGTACGCACATATAGGTAAGTATTTTATCAACAAGGCTTAGTTTCCGTACTGATACATATGTCTACTGTGGTCCGGTGTAGAACTATTTCTAACGGTTCACGGAAAGAAATCGGATGACGGAAGCCGGATCTAGTGCGTAAACTACCATATAAATAGTTCTACGACTACTTAATTTAGAGCTTGAATTCATTGTTTGTGTGAGGATACTTCGTGAACATGACGGTCGTGATTACTGTCATATTTAAGTACTCAAGTAAGTTTAAGGGTTCGAGTATGTTTGTTGCATCACTCTGCATAGATTGTATCTATTAATATTTCGTAAAACGAATGAAACTGAAAATGAAAATTTTACATTTCCGATTTGATATGATACCTGAATGGAGATATTAATAGATTAGAACAGAAATACATTTACTATCCATTCGGAATGACAGTAACATAACATATTGCAACAATCATGAAGCTATAAACATCATGAAGCTAGATTCTTTAGTAAAGGGGCTTTGACATGAGGAGAAGAACTGATAAGAAACTCCCAGACCCGTCTTTTAAATCAAATTATAACAAAATTATGTAGCCTACTCAATCAAATTTTATACAAATTGGCCTGCGTAGAACCTGTGAAGAATTATTATCTTCTGTATGATAAGCTGCTATACATTAACCCTCTTATTCATAATGGTCCGCTAACTTAAAACAGCCGCTAAGGAGTGTTTCTTCTCATTCTGACTTAGGTCAATAGAAGAAGACAGAGTGAGAATTAGCAATGCTTTAAGTTAGCAGACTATCATGAATAAGGGGGAATATGTATATGAATAATAAGCCTTTGTTGTCAAAGAAGCATTGATATATATCATAAATGTGTGCTCAGTGAGTCCCCAGTATGTCTGGTATTTTATTCTAAAATTGAATGCAAAGACCTATGAAGAAGCCCGTGAACCTAGCTAACCTATAATAACTAACGTACAATCGAATTTAATGATTTCAAATCATATTTTTCAATTCAGTAATATTTGAATGTTAATCTTGAACTTGATTGATTGAGAACAGTGGCGTTTATTGTACTGCACAGGAGGATATAATACCGTATTACGTCATTTATCCATCACAATATTTGGGGAAATCATATGAAGTCATTTGCTATTGTAAAATAATACTTAATTATAGAATCAGAATGACTAACGATTTTCGTGTCCTTATCCATGCAATTTCCGCTGCCATGACACTCGTCTTTACAAGGGTCTCTATTGCATTCACGTCTCCGTATCAACAACAAGTGCAATGATATCTAATGCAACTGGTTGCGGGTACCATCTTTGCTGATTTTGTATGAGTAAGAGAGGAATATCGGCAATACCATTCCCTCCGTTTTCAAGCCACGCATTTATTTTTTTTTCAAAAAGAAATGTTTTAATAAAAATTTATTTATCAAATATAGACGTCGAAATAGAGACAACTATCTAAGTTTCTCCAATAGGGTACAGGATTATAGATAGAACATTAAAATTAGTGTTCTATTGAATAAATTACAACTGATATTAAAATTAAAAGTGTTCTGATCATAATCTTAGTATACTAACTAGACAAACTAACTCCTCATTACGACGAGACTGAATTTTAAATGTTCATGTATGCTATTTTTAAGGGACAAGCTGGACGTTCAGCTGATGGTAATTGATACGCCCTGCCAATTACAATGCAGTGTCGCTCATGATTCATGAAAATCCCCAAAAATTCTGAATGGCACTACAACTGCGCTCGTCACCTTGAGACATAAGATGTTAAGTCTCATTTGCCCAGTAGTTTCACTAGCTACGGCGCCCTTCAAATTCAAATTCAAAAACACTTTAGCCATGAAGGTCACAAAAATGACACTTATGAATGTCAAAAAAAAATATATAAATATTGTTTCTTATTGAATTTACCGCTACTTCGTAAAGGGTTGAGTTAATGAGAAGAAGTAGCAAGAAACTCATTGCCACTCTTTTAAGTCAAGATTTACATTTTAGTTGTTTTACAAATCATTTCAATTACAATATATGCAAAGTGACGCAACAAAAATACTCAAAAGTCAAAAACTGAAAGGCTTACATGAGTAAGTCAAAAAAAAAAAAAGTAAATTAATACTTATAAACACAAGAGTTATTGAGTATAGTAGATGCATCAATCCACACATACCGTAAATAAATAGAGGCATTATGTGAGCATTTCATAAAATAAAATATATAATAACTTTAACGTTCTACGAAAATAAAGGTGGAAAACAGCGGAGCATTTTTCTACTATCAAGCATAATCAATAAGCATTTTTGTGTTTCGGTTTGAAAGGCACCGTAGCTAGTATAACTATTGGGATGGTGAAACTTGACATATTTAATCGTGGGCGACACTGTGCCCCCAACTGGTAACTACTAGAGCCGATTTCAAGATACATAAGATATTTTCACAGGAAGGTTTCACTTATTACACCGGCGAACATGCCCTCTACGCTCATATATTCAGAAACAAGAGTTGTGACAGTACTGCCTCGGGTGAACAAACCTAGCATCATCATTTCAGCCGGAACACGTCCAATGCTGGAGGAAAGCCCTCCCCCAAAGATCGCCAAGACGGATTGTCCTGCGCTGCCCTCATCCAACCTATTCCTACACCTAGGATACTTAGGCCCTATTTACTTTAAATGCATCTTATAAGATTATTGGTTGATACAACTGAACAGAAATATAATGACGACAATATAAACTGCGCAAAACTACGAGTACATTTATAATTACTGCACAACGCAAACGAAAGCAGCGAAACGCAACACCCATAAAATTTGGCAACATTAAAATTATTATTGCAAACAATTACAATAACTGGAACTGATACTTATTAGACGTTGTCTAGATCTCAAACGGTGGTCATAAAATTATATTTTACACCTATATTATACTCATAGTCGGTAAAATGTATGCAAACCGGCAAGATTACTCTTATTTCTTTACATGAATTCACTTATCATGAAGTGATATTTTATGTTCTCATTTATTGTTTAAATTTATAAATTTCTTTTATATTTCAGGCCTTGAAGGGACTATAATATAAATCCATTTCTCTATTTTCTTTTTTTGAAAAAAAAAATTTATAAATTATAAAGACTTCTTTAGAAACGCTAAGCACTATCTGTCTTATTAATAAACACGATGTAAAGTTACTCTAACTTTAAAATTACTTCTCCCTCGTATACTTTTTTAGAGAAAAGGGTAAGATAAACACAAAAACTTTTAAATTTGGAATAACTTTACTTCGCGATTATAAATAACATAGTATCTATATGTATAGAAAAAACCACTCCAAGTGTAGGTATTATTTCAGCTCGTGTGTTTTAGCACTGTGGTATCGTTTTGAAAAGTGTGTGGCAGCAGTGCAATGAATTGAACTTGAGAAAATATTCACACAACGAATTTTCATGATTTTGGCTACGGCTGAAGACTTCAATTGGCATATTATGATGATGAAGTTCCAATGCTATGCAATGATTATAGATAGAACATTAAAATTAGTGTTCTATTGAATAAATTACAACTGATATTAAAATTAAAAGTGTTCTGATCATAATCTTAGTACACTAGCTAGACAAACTAACTCCTCATTACGACGAGACTGAATTTTAAATGTTCATGTATGCTATTTTTAAGGGACGAGCAGGACGTTCAGCTGATGGTAATTGATACGCCCTGCCAATAACAATGCAGTGCCGCTCAGGACTCTTGAAAAACCCAAAAATTCTGAGCGGCCCTTGAGACATAAGATGTTAAGTCTCATTTGCCCAGTAATTTCACCAGCTACGGCGCCCTTCAGACCGAAACACAGTTATGTTTACACATTACTGCTTCACGGCAGAAATAGGCGCCGTTGTGGTACCCATAATCTAGCCGGCTTCATGTGCAAAGGAGCCTCCCACTGGTTGGTGAGCTCAATCGGTGGAGAATTGGATTGACGCGAACAAAGCAAGGTTAAAAAAAGCTTCTCAACTAAATAAAAGGCATTATAATTGTGTTGATGTTTTAATCTTTCTTAAGCTTTAAGCTCGGAACAACCCGGATAATGGTCTTATGCAAAAGCATAGGGTAGGGCTTACAATCATACATACGGGTTGATAAGTGATCACCTCGGTCTGTACTCTCTTTTTAGGTCAGAGAAATCACAAGAGCGTTGCCAACATTGTCAAGCATCGAATAAACGTACATATGACTTCGGAAATTGAAAAACATTGGTACATGACGGGCGAAGATCGGATCGAGGGTACCATGGTAAGTGTTAAGCCGCCGAGTGCAGACGCTTCTAAAATCCTAGAAGTGAGGGATATCACTTAAAATAAAAAACTGGTATAAAGTTATGACTGATGATAAACAAAGAAAATACAAAATGTTTACAATATCGTTGACACCACTGTCAATACAATGATAATTCTGAAGTTTTCCTAATTACAAGCTGCCTTGCAAATAAACGCGGGAAACGTTATACGTCGGAACAAACCGTTCGTAAGCAAAATGTATATTTGTAAACATTTGTATAAAGATAAAAGACGAGAAGAATCAATCAAGGCAATAATAGGTATAGGAAGGTTTCTTATCACAGCGTGTTACATACGTTTTTTTCATTTTACTTGAAAATAAGATTCTTTTTCATCATTACTTCCAGTGACTTTTTTTTGTCGACTATATTAAAGAGACAAAAAATCATCCTAAATCTGTTGCGTTGAAATACTTTCATTTGGCAGACTATATTCATTTACTTAGTTACACAAATGAGATACAATTAACACAAAAAAAATATAATTCAATAGATTATTATTATGTCATGTGTAAATAACTTCTCAAATGTGAATGTCAAAGCTAATAACACTGAGATTAAAAGAGATTCGAAAAGTAGTAGCAAAAAACTATCAATCAAGTTGTCAATCGTTTAAATCAACATTTAAAGCTTCATCATCATATAATTTTTTTAAACAATATATGCAATGTGATGCAATAGAAATACCCAAACATTTCGAATAAAATGAAAAACTTTAAAAAAAACACACGATAAATATCCCGCGTCAGTAGTACTAAGAACTAATCGCAATACAAAAAGCTTGTAGTAAATAAATACCAAATTGCACTTGGCAACGGACGTAGTGCGCGAAGCCAGGCAAATTACGAAGCACCCTACACACTACTGACGTGTAATTTTTGAAGAATGCAAACCATTCTGAACTTTAAGACAATGGAATAAAAAGTCATTCATATCAAACTATGTATTATTGAGACAGATGCTACCGATCGCAATTCCCGGGTTAATGAAGTACCATATCCTTCTAAAACGCTCTTGAAACATACTTTCAAGAGTAGCCGTTATTAAAATAATCGACATTTACACGGAGCTTCACTACAGCTTAGGAGACACCACTTTATCGATAACTTAAACGTTTGATAACTAAACGATACAAATCCTAAATATAAACATTACTAACGCTTGAGCGACCTCTAATGAATGTTGTCTTCGGGCTAATCTTTAAGGACGACGAGTATTTTGGCAAAAACAACTTTCTTTGCGCAACACACAACAAGTCCGTGATGGGAATGTGTGCCTTTTATAAAGACAAGTATTTTGCATAACGTTGCTCACAGAATAATCGCATTTGTTTATCCAAAGAAGTCTGCCAAAAATACTGCAATAATTTAAAAATTGTGTTTCATTTTTACCATACAACAGTCGAATAATCTGTAGAGTGTAAAACGGCAGAGGAATTTGTTTTTACCTCAAAAGAAAATACAATTTATGGGACAAAAATGCTAACGATGCCGCTCAATTAATCTGTAACAGCAATAGCCAAAGCCAGAACTGTGCCCAATTTGCTGCAAGCACACCTGGATCTTCGGTCGCGAGATACCGGTGTAATTGATTTTTGTAAATCCTATTCAAACTAACAATTTTGCAAAGATCAGTCCCGTGCCTATATTCATTAGTAACATTGGACATTGTAGGCCTCGCGATGGGCTTACTGACATAATTTATGACCTACATCAAAGCCTTAGTATTCGGCTCTCGCTCGACTGACCGTGACGTAACAAAACGTCATAGCTGCGCGACAAACGACAGTAATGCCAAGTTGCAAATGTAAGCTAGTTGAAACGCTGCAGCCGGGAGCACGCTCCAAAATAGACTACTTGTTATAGATGTGCCAGACGGCCAGCCGATTGCGGATCAAAATAACCCTGAATCAAGATATCCCAACGAATTATCCAGCTTCAAGTACTGCGCGGAAACCAGTGGGAGGCTCCTTTGCACAGGATGCCGGCTAGGTTATGGGTACTACAACGGCGCCTATTTCTGCAGTGAAGCAGTAATGTGTTAACATTACTGTGTTTCGGTCTGAAGGGCACCGTAGTTAGTGAAATTACTGGGCATATGAGACTTAACATCTTATGTCTCAAGGTGACGAGCGCAATTGTTGTGCCGCTTTGAATTTTTGAGTTTTTCAAGAATCCTGAGCGGCACTACATTGTAATGGGCAGGACGTATCAATTTCTATCAGCTGAACGTCAAGCTCGTCTCGTCCCTTTTTCCATAAAAATAAAATAAAAAAAGCCCTCAAAGAAACATTAATTACCACAAAGACACTAAATACATGAGTATAATATTGCATGTCTCCTTGAAGGGTAGGTAGAGATTTCAGACAACCGGAATATTTTTCTGGATTCTTCCGCTAGGTTGGTGTTGTTCACCTGGCCTTTTGCAATCTGATCGGGTAGTTAGTTTAATCCAAGGTCTGCTATTTCCATCACATTCATCTATATTACCTGTAGTTTGCAAAACCATGAAGTTTTCCAAACGATTTGACACATTTTGATGGTTTTCAGTGAGTGTTTAGGATGTGTTGTATATAGTGCAAAAAAATTATAACCGATAAATTTATGAAACGACCGATTGTCATGTAAATGGAAATTACGATGCTGTTGTCGCTTATATAATATAAATAAGATATTTTATGGCTATATTATAAGCTAGATTAAGAAGATTATTATGTCTGCCGCCACTATTGTAGCGTGTTACGCCGCTGATAGAATTAGTATTTCCATAGAACATTGATTTATAATAAAAGAACGAATAGCTAATTATATTTTATACCTATAATTTCCTGACCGAAATATTCAAAATTACAATGAAGTTATAACAAAAATAGTAGAATATTTGACAAGGGAACAAAGCACTATTTTTCAAGGCGAGAGTGTAATCAAAGTAGATTTCAGAAAGATTGAGTAAGGAATTGCAGACGAAGTCGTTACTCAAAATGTATAAGCGCGTTTTTTATCTTCTTTGACAAACTTTTTTTATAAATTGGTTCACGCTCTGTTTATATATCGTTCAGCCTGTTTCTTGTTCATTTAATATCTCGTGATTAACTTATCTGGTGAATTACACTTTAACTAACAATACCCACATTCTAAATTCAAGTCACTTTCAATTCCTAGGGATTAAAACGGTCACCATTGTAATACCTGTTTACAGAGCTCCAAATACCTCTTTTTGAACAAATATTGATTTAAAAGAGTGGCAATGAGTTCTAAACATAAATTATTTTCATCAAACCTCAAAATTTGTCATAATTATGAACCCAACAAATAATACACACATATATAGGTATTTAAACATGTAACGTGATATATATAAACAATTTCCACCTATGTACTCCTCACGATATCTCCAGAATCATAAGTGCCAGAGACTTGAAATTTGGTATTGTATGTTCCTTTTATTGAATATAGGTCGGATTTTTTATTATAAAAACAACGAATTTTGTCGGGTCAGCAAGTAATCGTATAAAAATACTACTTATACATATCTAACCCAACCCAAAGTTGTCATAAATCCCCCCGGTAGCGGTATAGACACCAAGCAAAACAAGAAACATGTACAGCCGATTATAATACTTTTTGCTAAAGATATTCTTTAGATGGTCACCTTCAGACTTATTATCTCTTAAGAACATCCTTCGGTCATAATTATGCCATTATTCTGTTTGACGTCATCACTTCTTTCAACCACTAAACAATAGGATACACTAAATCATTATACAGTGCAACAATAATTCATTTTAAGTTAAAAAGGGCACAGAATTGCGGACAATATGACGCAAAAACATCCCGTTATATTTTCTAAATATAACGGGGTTCGTTCTAATTACTTGTAATTAATAATGTAAGTGTGAGCAAGAGTGGAACATCGGCAATACCGTTCTCTCATGCCACTATCTTATATCAATTTAAATGGAGACCATTGGTCGACTGGTGTACGGGTTTAATGGCTGCTTATTGATTTTTGAAGGATTTCTTCCCTTTTACAAAACAACTATGTTGTCAAATTAACAACTTTCAAAACTAAGTACCAGATAAAATTTTAAGTATGATGAATATAAAAAATAAATAAAAAAGCCTTTCTTTTCTCTGACCTTTTTACAAAATACACACATACGTACAACAATGACACCTGTCTCCAGAGGGTAGGCAAATGTCTTCTTTCTTGCCACAAAACACATTATTTTGCCACTGTCTATGATCGTTACTATATCTGTTATTTTCAATTTGTCGAGGGGCGACTCATTATCGTATTTTAGATGTTTCTTTTAGGTTGTATACATTCGATCCTTTTAATTTATATAGCAACATACTGCGGGCACCAGATTTATTTCGTATATACGCACAGTAGAGCGTCTTTATTAGTTTAATGCTTTGAACTTCTAAACTAGTTCTAAAGAAAAATCCCATTGCATTGTTGGATTTCCGACCAGATACAAGTATTTAATGAAAATATGCCATTCAATAGTGATGCGTTTAATAATTGCCTTCCCCACCTTGCAAGGCTTGAAATCAGTTTTAAATTAAACGGTTTTTACGGTTTTATGTAAGGTCTATTAAAGTAATGGATTCATAAAAAAGACGAGCGCACTAACAAAAAACGGACAGAATCTTACGCTCGTTTCGTGCGGTGTTGTTAAACAAATATTAGGGTAAATACATGCAATATACTAACGTATAGACGAATAAATCGTAAAAGAGAGAAGTACATCTCTAACGGAGATACATCACGATAGAAAAGAATAGTCTATTTATTGTGACTATCACCTATTTTGATTGACAACAATCAGAAAAAGTCAGCCACGGTTGGAACCTCAGTACCTACTGAACTCGTACATGGGGCACACTAAAAGTTTTGCACTTCTAGCTAGTCGTAACTATTTGAATTTTAAATGTTATATTTTTTGTAACGTTGCAACCTTCTTAGTAATAAAATAAACAATTGGCGGAAAATCATTTGTCAATTGTTTTTTATCACACATCAGTTCTACGTCCGCAACGAAAATGGAATTAAGTCGAAAATATTTTAGAGCGACGACTTTTTAAGCTATTGCATAGCTTCTATCGCGGGCCTTGAGCGTGGAGACCGAATCCAGACATTCCGTAACGAAAATAACACTTACTTACTAGATATATATAGATATTTCGCCACGGTCATTACAGTTGCCGTGGAACAGCGGTTATCACGTATGCTTTTTGTGCAGAAGGTCTCAGGTTCGAGCCTGGGGTACGTCTTGATTTTTTATAATTTGTTTATTTTTTTTATCACTTTTTTTTTGTTAATTTTTATTTTTATGACAAGCATTTTATTTGGTTTCACCTGTCCCGTTGTCTGTCTGAAATAAAATCTTGCAAGTAAAATTTTACTCACTTCCCGTTAGCTTTTTTTTTTAATTAATTTTATCAAATTGTAAAAAATTAATTTTATCAAAATTGATAAAAAAAATGCTATGCAATAGCTTTACCGCGGCAGTCCGCGAGTGCCACACATCTTTTTTATGATTTTAAAAGTTCTCTCTCTCCGCAAGATTGTACCGCTCGTCTTCAAAATGCTTTTGGAAGGGAAGCACCATGCTTGAGCACCGTGAGGCGATGGTTTGCTGAATTTGAGAGAGGTCGGGTTTCTTAACATGACGAAAATCGTGAAGTCGTGACCTTCAACTGTCAACAAAAATAATGTGACTACTGTTAAGCGGCTAATTGAAGAAAACCCGCGGATTACCTATGAGACAATTCGAGAACTATTGGGGATTGGTATGAGCCGAATTCCGAAGAGGCAGTGATAGCGTTCAATCAGCACGTAGAAAACATGCCTTCAGATCTGTGGTCCTCCTGTTTTAAAAAATGGTTGGATCGCATGAAATAATGTTTAAAATGTAAAGGAGCGTATTTTGAAAAGCAATAAACATAATATTTTGGTTATAGCATGTTGTTTTTTTAAGTTACGCAAAACTTTTAGTGTGACCTACGTATAGCATTAATATTCATTAAACTATCTAACGATCACATATTTGACAAATCAAAATTGGTCACGCATAATCGGGCTGTCAGGTCATCATGGCTGTCATATATAATATAGACGCTAGTATATTCCAAGTCTATCGGTATCAATATCTTAAAACTGAAATTACAATGTGACAGTTGATACGACGATTGAAAAAAAAAACGTTTTAAACCGTTTTATTCAAAAACCGTAAAATACCGATTAAAGGTCGAACAAAACGAATGAAAACATTTCGATGTATTTAAATGTTAGCCGTTTCATTATTTTTTTTCAATTTCCAATTGCAAGCCTTGAGTGTGAGTACCTACATAAGATCATCAAAGACGCTATGAGCGATCCGAGAAACAGGGCATGACAACCATTCCTTGTAAAAAAAATTTTGGTAAATATCGTTAAAATATAAAATACAATCAAACAATAGACTCGCCAATAGAAAAAAACCGGTTTATCCAACAAAAACCAGGAAACGTGAAATGTCTATTGAAGGTAAGAACAAAACATCTCACACCATCGCAATTCTCGATACAGACAAATGAAAACTTAATTTTTTATTAGTTTTTCTTAACAATAATTATTAAAGACGCTCTCATAATATTATATCGTGTTTTAAAACAGCCAATAACTAGAAACACACACGAGTCGGCTAAACATTTGCGTTGCGAAGCTCGATTAAAACACAAACAGTGATTACTATTATAAGATGCACGTGCGAATAGTTACGGGGAATAGTTATCACGCCGTGTTTCTTCGATCGTTCATCGCGTCTTCAATGTCGATGATTTTATGTATGTACCTGAACTCAAGGCTTGGAAATAATAAAAAAGTTCTAAGTTCTTACTCAATAGATTTGGAGAGTTGAAATTGTTGAAGACGAAGAAGACAGTGTCAAACGGTGCTAGCCTTCTGAGAGATGGGCTAGATCGATTGTTGGATGATAAAGTCGGTGCTTAAGATTGATTAAAAGAGGGATAACAACAGAGATGTGTAAATTAAATATAAAAGGCGAAAAATCTAGACTAAATAAAGAGTTCTCTTCATCCATAAACGGTTCATTCATTTAAAAAAAACAGTGTGAAAACCTGATCAATGTGAGGTTACTCATGCGACATACAACTATGCTCACCAAGCTAGTCTTCCAAAGTCGACTTTATCCCGATCTTTACATAGCCGTTCAATATCACAAGAAATTTGGTCAGCGCACCTTAACAAGTTTTCACTTTAAAAATAACATTTAAAACACTAAATCGAGATGATTCTAATTCTGTTTTTAAATTACAATAGCTATTTATGAATTACGAATCATATTCTGCAAAATCTATCGCAGTAGACGATAGAACAGTATTAGATGACAATGTGCCATCTCCTGACGTCAAACGACGTCAGCCTTATCGCGTCGACTATCGCGCCAAAATTTACCTGCCCGTCGCTCGGATATTTCCAGATTTCATGAATTCAGCTAAAACAAATTTAAACTAGCAAATGTGTCATTTTATCTGCCAAGAGATACGACGAATCTTGTGTACCTTATTATGGTACTTGCATTCAACAAAATATTTATTCATCTTTTTTCCACCTTATAATATATATATCACGTGAAGTTTTTGGAGGAATGTTTGGCTTTATTTCTGCGGTCGGGTTTCACACAACGTCAAAATGTTAATATTTTACAACGTTGATGTCTGGCGTTCTACAATAGACTTTTTCCTTACACAAGCATTTTAAAAAATATGCTATAATATTTTTGAGAAAAAATTTCATTGCTTTTATGGGACGTTTTTTTTTTCATAGTTTATTTACACTTAATTACAGTTTATTATGAACCATTTTGTTCGATGAATTTTTGCCATTTTGAAGGTAGTGACATGAACGCATTGCTGTAGAATTTGCGAATCCCCAAACAAAAATCCGCGATAAGCAATATCGTCTCCCTTGACATTAACGTAACACTGCCTAAATAATCCTTAGACATCACACAGAATCTCCCCGCCAAACTCTCTAAATTTTGGCTGAGTGACAAAAGATGTGTGTGGTCGAGCATCATAGTGATGAAAGACCACATCTATAATCTACTGAAAATCAGTTTTTTTAGGAATACGACAATAACCGAGCCTCCAAGTCTCCTGAAAATAAGCGATCACCGTTGCCAGTGTCACTCTTGCAACAATGGAAGGCATTGCAGAAAGCCGTTAGGACGGTTATACTAGTAGTTCTTTGACGTTGTTTATCATTCAGTCATCCATTCATTCTAAGTTGTGTTGATTCATTAAACTAACTATCATAACCCTGCTAGCATATATCAGGAGTTCAGTTTTGGATAAAATATAAAAAATCATTAACGTTATATCTTATTTTTTTTTATTATGATCTAGGTACGACCTATGGCCGACCTCTTGTTAAACATTACTTCATTAATTCCAGAGAAAAAATTAACACTACAGTTAATTGAAAGGCTTCCAAAAGTTTTGTTTGTAAATACCCAAACAATTCGCGCAGCAATACAAAAGCGAAAAGACCCAACCTATTCAAAGATTTATTGATCTCTAAAACGTCCGACTCAAAACATAATTGCGTACAAAATATATCAAAATAACGACGAATCACGTCCGTTTTATTCATCCTCGTAGCCACGCAACTAGTATTAATAGACACTACACAGACACACGCTGATGACGTCTTCATACGTCATAGCCTTGGTTTTCGCTACGTTCTCTATTTTTGATATTAACACATTTCACGTACAACGTACACTTCCAATTATTGTGGAGTCGGACATCTGGAATACACCTATGATCTCTTCTTTCTTAAATGTCCATGTCAATCATTTCGTTTACGTACGAAACTCAAGATGCTAACAATTATATAAATATTATACACACTGAGGAAGGTCCGTATATCGTATCGGTTCGGGAAAACTGATTGCACACATTGCTTGTACGAGACAAGAAATATCTCGCAAAACGCGCGGAATGGAGTTTGCCATTTTGTTTTTGATGTTGGTTCGAATTTTCGGGGGCTCAGTGTTCTGTGAGCGGCTTGAACACTTGGCGTTGCGTAGAGACGACGCTTCATTGTGTGTCTCCTACCGCATTTATCACGGGGAGTGTTCCGAAGAGCTCTTCTTGATACAGCTGTATCACCTGATTCCTGCCGCCAAATTCCACCTTCGACACGCCACAAATTAGGATATCATCCCCACCATCTGGATGTGTGGCGGTCCTCCACACTTCGGTTTTCAAGAAGGTTTCTTCCACGTACTACAAAGCTGTGGGATGAGCTTCCTTGTGCGATGTTTCAGGGACGATACGAAAAAAAGCGCGTACACCTTCTTTAAAGGGCGGCAACGCTCCTGTGATTCCATTGGTGTTGCAAGAGAATATGTTCGATTGTCCTCCATCTTCATAAGTGCGGTAGAAGACACACAATGAAGCGACGTCTGAAAGCCAAGACCTAGCCGTTCACATAACACTGGATACGCCAGACCAGAGATGACACCAATACTCCATATGCAGCCGGACCTGCGCTTTGTAGAGCGTTATCGTGGTGTTTGGATATGTAACTTTCAGTAAATGGTTTTGTATTGAACAATAAATGGAAAAAGAAAATTCTTTGTATGTTTTATTGTTCATTTTTACTTCTGTCGTTCAAGAGACAAAATATCGGACATTGACCTTACTGCATTATGTCCAACTCCATCTATATATTATATTGCGTCTCTCGGTATCGAAGGATAAGGATTTAGATAAAATTGAACACACAGTGTTTTTGGTAGCGAACAACCGATCTACCTTGGTCTCTTGTAAGATTGATTTAAAGAGTTGTCATGTCCGATGTTGTCCACGTATCTCTGACTCTTTCTCCGCAAGAAGCTTCATCTCTATCAACGGGCAAAGCTTAGAAAACTCAAGATATTAAAACAGTAGTAAAATCCAGAATTTGCAAGTGTCCACCTCACAAACATTAAAAAAAAACAAATCTGAACAACTTCTTACCACTTACTACTAGCGGGTTAAGACTCTTCGCTTTCAAGCGTACCTGAAAATGAAAAAAAAAAATGAAATGAAATAAGCTTTTTTTACCATAAAATTGTAACGGTAAGTGTAAAACCACCTTAACAGGATCTAAATATCAACGCATCTGAAAGGATTACAAGGATTGAGAGTTTAGACATTAACCATAATTCTGAAAATTAATTTAAGCATAGAATTTGTTTTTTTTTTAAATAATAATTTAATCTAAATTAATTGTTCTTTAAATATATTATTTTTAATTTTTGTAGAGAGAAATGTTTTAGATTTATATAAGTCGTTATTACTTTATTTGCCGACAAATGACGTCATAAAATTATTTTTCATGCATGTCTGATTGCCTGTAGGTAGAAACGCAATTATCATTTTTTAAGGTATGTTGTAGTTATAGTGAAATGTATGTTGTGGTATGGAATATAATACAGCCGAGCATCTACTACTACACCAGAAGAATCCGGAGGCACCTCTACAACTTTTTCTTACATAATTTATACGTCTACCTAGACTGTGACCGCTGTAAAAACGTTAAAAAATTGATGTAGACAGTAAGCCTCTATTTTGAGCAATTCACTCACACTAGCACGAAGTGTCATACAAATCGCGAGTGTAAGACGTAACTTGTCACGCACACTCATCGGTTTTTTTTTCTTTATTGATTTAGGGGCTTTTATAAGTATGTACATGTCATCCCCATTATAATCTAAGTAAATTAAAAAGACAAAAGAAAAACAAAATTCTTAACTTAAACTAAAAAAAACGCTAATACAACCTAAAACAAGTTATATCTATAGTGTTCAAACAATAAGACTTATGGATTCAAACAGACTTATGGCATCCTCAGATGCAGGGCGGGCAAGTATATTTACAAACATGCCCGTATCTAATCTGTTCAAACCCATAAGTCCCACAATTTTGTCTCTACTAGACTGAAATTGGACACACTCCTTTAACAAGTGCTCAACATCCTCAATTGTTTCACATAACTCACATAGAGGTGACTCCGCAATTTTCATCAAAAATTTAAACTTATTCATCAGAGGTATGTGTCCGGATCTCAGTGAGCAATAACAATCAACCTCCTTTTAATCTTTACATTAAAAAACCACGGCATATGAGGAGGCTGAGACTGCAAAGTTCTATACCAAATTCCTTTTTCTAAAGATCTACGATCAAAGTACTCTCCCCATAAATCCTGACATTTCCTTTTATATTTTGGTAAGAATTCAGTAAAATCCGTTTTAATATAGATCTTTTTACCCTTCAGTGTTGCTTGCTTAGCCAGTCTGTCCGCCTCCTCATTGCCCCTTAAACCAATCGGTTGTCTAGTAACAAGAGACTCTATCCCTATTTAAAATTATCAAAGAAATTTTTTTCAGTTGAAAAAGCATGACATGCAAGTTTGTGAGTTTTGTGCACCGGCCTTATAACATTTGAATGTAACGAAGTGCTATTGCAAGACGGGACCGGTCGTCGCTATTAGTATGTGGCGTGTGTACCGACTTCTGACCTCAATGTATTGTCCTTAACACTCGCTGTTCGCTTGTCACATACAATCATGATCAACATTCTACATTGCCATCGCACTCTCATATATTATGTGCCACACCTCGAGTGTGACACAGGCTTTCAATTTATATTTACCTTTCCGAAATAAGTAGTAGTAGGGTAGGGTTATCATCCGTCCGGATTAAGTTGGACCTGTCCGGACCTTTAGACTGTAGCCCGGATATTTCCGGCTCTCTAACCTGTCCGGATTTTATTTTTATAAAGAATATAGGTAAAAAACTACATATTAACCTCAAATTAAAAGAGAAACGATATTTAAACGATATTAACTTAAAAGTCTGGATTTTTATCAAAATATTAGGCGCAATCACAGAGATACAAACAAATTGACAAAAGAAAGTGTATGAGTAGTTCTGTACGCGCGCAACAACTATTATAGTTCTTTGACGTAACAAAACAAAAATCCTGAACTTTTATTGTCCTTGTGCTATTTTAACAATATTGTTATAAAGAATGTATTAATAAGGTAAGAAGGTAAGAATCATTGAGAGCAAAATTTAATGAAAGAAACATCTTGACTGTTGCCTCTCAATATATTCTTGATAGTGTAATGTATGTACATAGGCACATAAGTGAATTTGCTAGAAACTGTCATAACCACAATGGTAACACTAGGAACAAACATAAACTTATAATGCCTACTACTCGGCCAAGTCGAGTTAGTAAGTCTTTTGTGGGGCGATGTATATGCTTTTACAACAGATACCCAGATAATGTTCAAAACAAATGTATTACGAAATTCAAGAGAATTGTTAAAAAACGTTTGTGTGGCATAAAAAAGGCATAAAAGGCATTTATTTTCTCAAAATTGATTTCTTTAGAATTCTTTTTGATGTCATTTCTTATACTACTACCGCTTCGGAAACAAATGGCGCTCTGAGAGAGAAGAAGCGGCGCAAGAAACTCTCCCATCATTCTTTTTTTGCGCTCTTTTCAATAAAACTATACAATATTGTACAGTCATTTCTATCGCTATAAAATAATCACAATCAATAACATTCAGCAGTGGAGTAATAGGATTTACGACAGAGCCATTTTTTTTATAAAACATTTAAATTTATTTATAGATAATGCCTGAACAGTGGCTGGGACTCTATTATAGAAGTGTATACATTTACCGTTAAAGCTATTATGTATCTTATGAAGCCTACTAGAATTAGTTACAAGCAATCCCTTATTTCTAGTGTTATAATAATGAAAATCACTATTAAGAGCAAAAAGTAGAAGGGAAAAAAGGAGGCTTTCAAATATGATAAAGGTTACTATAATAACATAAATGACTTTCTTAATGATACCACGGATTGGGAATGGAGCGACCGCCCGCAGGCTATTAAATAATAAATTTTATTGTATGATTTTCCACTGTCAACACATTTTTATAAAAAAGCCGCTGAGTTTGTTGCGCCCGTCAGTCTCAAGTCTGAGGCATACCTTTTGGAATGGGTGGTAGTTTTTGAATTTTCAATAAGTGATATTTTGAATAAAAAAATAAATAAAATAAAAACCAGAGACAGGAGAAATATAAATTTCAGGTCACAGAGATTTAAATCCCTAATACTAAGTTAAGCCAGAAATACTGGAATGCAGGCATGGTTAAGCTATTACTAAGGTATGTAAGTATGTATGTATAGTAATGTAAGGTAAGTTGGGATAATGGATTTATTTGTACACTTGAATTTCGAGAACCATGGTTTTTGATGGATGCCAGGTTGAATCTCGCCATAGAATTAAGCTTAATATACTAATTAGTTAAATTTTATTTTCAAATTCCTGTCAAATGTCAAACGCGTGATGGCTGAAGAGGTGATCACATGTAAGGTAAGCCCTACGCTCGATATATATAAAAAAATAGTCTGGCCTATTTAGATCGCCCTAGAGATAACAATCAGTTATTATAATATCAAAAACACTAGTAACATGGAATACCATTCGCGTAGAGAAATATTTATTACGATAATAATTTTATGAATCAGCGCCATCTAGCGGAATAGGTATAAACTATCACCAGTGCGAACACGCGTATTGAGCAAACCGAAGCTGTAATTTCAGAAGATCACCAGATAGAGCTAGGCAATAGAAAATAAGTTTTAAATTGTGTTGTGGAGGAGGCTTTCAAATTAAAGCTGAAAGGACAGACAGAAATTTATGCCAATATAAGAACAAACAGGAAAGTATAACAATAATTTTAAAAAAAATTGGTCATTTACAATGTTTGAATTGTCTACACAGTTTAATGACGACCTATACACATATAATGTCTTATTAATAAACGCGAAGTAAAGTTAAACCAAGTTTCAAATTACTTCTCCCTGTCGTGTAATTTTGTAGAGACATATGGATCAGATAAAGACAAAAAGTTTTAAATTTGGAATAGCTTTACTTCGCTTCGTTTATCGATAACACAGTACAGGATTAAGGGCATTAAATTCGCATTCTTATATCAGAATGGCACATTACATTGTAAGCACACTTTTCTCCTTATAATAGTCGTGTGTCAACTGCCACTGTCCGAATTTCAACACGCGTAAGTCAAACTGAATAAATGTTTTACATTGCTGCTTATAGTGCAAGAATAGTTTAAGCAACTGAAGTAAATGTGGCAATGTATGGATATAGCAGTCGAAGCTTATTATAGTGTAATTTTTATAAGTCGTGATTTGTCTATATGTACAGAGCGTCATTGACACAGTGCTACAGTTGTGCGATGGTATGGAACCCCGTACGTTTCCATCCTACTCGCTCGTAACCAGCTTTTATATTCCTTTTACTTACACATTCTAATAACGATTTTGTTATAAATAAAGCTAATAGCAATAACAATATGATCGGATACATTCACTCGATTGCATCACTAACTTGCTAGAAAGCTTAGCAATAGCAGGATATAATATATATAAGCATTTCCGCTAACAGCAGCCTGCAAATTCTGGTCTCAATTTGTGTTTCTTACCAATCATCAATATACACTAGTCTTTATTATCAAAAAAAAGGTTGAGAAAAGTAGAACAGTTAAAAAAAATCCATCTTATATCTCGTTTAAGTGATGAAGGTCAAAGTCAAAGTCAGATAACATTACTCAATTATGCTTAAACTAAGCTCTTTTGTGCCGTCATTAAAAATATTTCAGTAATTTGAATTACTTGATCTACTATTTGGTCGGAAAAAGTTGAGCCCGTGTGAAGAATATATAAGAATCTCAATTGCCACTCTTTTACAGTCAAATAGAGTATTTTACATTGGCTGTAATATTTACAAATTAGTTTGTAAGGTGCTGCATACAATACATGACTGGTGTTTAAGTAATATCAAATATTTTATAAAAAGTAATAAAGGTAAACTGTATAAATATAAATTATCGTATATTGGATCCATCAACCTTAGCTTGAACTCTTTGTTTGTGTAAGGATGCTTCGTGAACATGATTTGTAAGAAATTTCCCGAACAGATACGACTTAGGGACCTTCAAGCATACTCTCACCTCAAAGGCCGGCCACGCAGAGAAGAACTGAGTTGCGAACCAATTTTTTTTAAGTTATGTTTTAAAATTATTCAAAAAATTCTGCCTAATATTATGACGCAACATTTAAAAACGAAAATGTTTAACCTAAGCAGCGGGCGGGCCAAGGAAGCAGCTATTTTTTAAATTGTGCATTTGAAAGGTTACAATTTTTTGTAAACACCACCGAATAGGAACTACTTCAAACATCTTATCGATCCAGGAATTTTGGGTCTTCACAAATTATAGTTAAAAGTTAGAACTACCTAAATCTTTACTAATATTATAAAGATGTTAAGTTTGTAAAGTTGTAGGAGGTAATCTCTGGATCTACTGAACCGATTTTGAAAGATATGAAACCAATACGAACCCACATTATTTGTGTCACATTAACAAAACAAAAATTAAGACCTTTTCATAGTCATCGTGGTAGTCGAATTTAAAAAGTACCTATCTAGTAAGTAAGAGAAATAACAGTGGAACGAAAACGTTTCTTACAAACAAAGATATTTAATTGTTTTGTATATATTATGCATGTCGCAGTATTGGTATAATAATTAATATGGTTGTACGAGTAAGTCCAGACGAAGAGGCAGGTAACAGCTGGTCAGCTCTAAAATCAATTACAACAAAAGCATCCAACCGCATCAAAATCAGACCATTATTTGGGAGCTACGATGCAAATCGCCCACTTACAACCTTTTACTTCCGTCTTATTCTGGCGAGAGGTTAAATAATAACAAGATCATCATCTTCTACTATTTCGTAAACCCGATTATCTTTGATAGTTTACCTAATTTTTTTTTCAATTCCGTAACATATGATTATGTAATAACTACGGCAAAATATTGGATCTAGTTTTATCTGATATTTTTCAAGTGTATCACACTCACTATGCCGGTCCCCTTTTGTCAGAAGACTTATCATAAGTTGATTCACGTAGACTTAGCTTCAGCACACAAATACCTATCGAATAATACCAAACTAATCAATATATAAATTCAATAATGGCAACAACAAAGCAATTTGTGCACAGATTAATAATATATCATGGGTAAATATACACTGGCCTTCAAAAGTAAGTATCACACTTTTAAAATTGGGATAACGTTGTACGTTCACAAGATATACTTTCGAAATAAAAAGGACTCCAAAGAGAATTTAATTTTGTACATAAAAACTTTATAGTCGGTAACCTTCTTTTAATAATTGGCTGAAAAAAACTTCAAACACAAAACCATTCCTTTTTCAAAGTGGACGTTTCCGAATTACAATTTTATCATTCACATTTTTCTTTCTGTTTTAATTTTTTTCAATATCGATGGGTCTTGTTTTAAAAATTTATGCTAAAAATCACATAACATTTATTTATCATGCCTCTTTCAGTTGAAGAATGTGCTAGGATCATGGCTGTGTGTGAAGTAGGCATCACTATGCGTCGCACTGCAAGAATGGTAAGGCGAAGGTACGAAGAGACTGGACACCATCTGAGGAGACCTTGTAATGGCAGACCCAGGTGTACCAGTGCCCGAGAAGATCGTTATATTATTTCCTCTGTGTTAAAAAATCGCCACCAAAATGCAGTTGAAGTCCAGCAACAGCTACTTCAGACCCGGAGGGACTACATTAGCGACAGTACAGTGAGAAGAAGACTTGCTGAAGCAAATTTGAAACCCCGAAGACCAGCGAGTGGCCCAAAACTCGAGAGACAGCATCGAGTAGCGAGACTGCGATACGCCCGTGAACACATGCAGTGGGATGAAGAAGAATGGTCAAGAATTTTGTTTGCAGATGAAGGATGGAAGGCGAAGTGTTAACAGGTGACCTGGTGAGCGATACCTTCAAGCCTGCATCTCAGAAAGAGTCCAATAAGGTGGAGGCAGTGTACATGTATGGGCTGGCATATCTTCAGAAGGTCGCACAGAGCTAGTAGCCATAGAAAATGGCACCCTCACTGGGCAAAGATATGCTCAAGAGATTCTCAATGAGTATGCAGGGCCGTATTTAGAAAATATGGGTGATGGATCGATGCTGATGCATGATAATGCCCGGCCACACACGGCTCATATCGTACAAGAGTATATTCAGGAGGTAGGTTTCAGCGTGATGGCTTGGCCATCAAGAAGTCCTGATGTCAACCCGATTGAACACACCTGGGATGAGCTTGGGAGGCTAGTCAGAAATCGCAGACCACCACCTACTACCCTCAGGGCACTTAAGCAGGCCCTGGTAGAAGAATGGGAGAATATTCCCCAACATCGGCTCTGAAATCTAGTGTTCAGTATGTCAAACCGGCTCGAAGCTGTAATCAGAGTTCGAGGAGGCAATACCAGTTATTAAAAATTAAATAACATGTAATACATTTTAGTTGAATTTTTTTACACGAAACTAAAATGTCTATTTTCATTGTTTTATCTTTTTTAAGTTAAAAATTTTACTAATGTATAATTTTAGTTTCTAAGAATTAAAGCCTATAAAATTTTCAACAAAACGTTTTTAATCTTAAATCTCTACCTTCTATAGTTAAGAAAAAAAATTAATTTGAAAAGTGTGATACTTACTTTTGCAGGCCAGTGTATTTTATTGTTCAGATACTGAAGCATTTGTTAATATTAATTTCTATAAAATGATTTTCAAACTTCGAGAGTTGCACATTCTATCCACGAACACTTCCTGTTTGTTACAATTTTCTTAACTTTTAAAGAAAAGCATAGATTTCACAAGAAATATTAATGCAATGGCAATCTACCGAAATTAATTGAAATGATATTTATTCAGCACGTGGGTACCTACCTAATACACTTGTATTTGTCTAAAACTGTAAACAAATTTAATTCTTAATTAAATTATTTATTATGTTATTTCGTGGTTCAGCAGCAGGTTGTATTAAGCATTACAGAATAACACTTTTTCAAAGAACTTGCATATTACCGGATACGTTTTACCATTTGGCAGCACTGTTTGCGCCCTCTATCTTACTGTTTTAAGGGCATTAATTTCCTTTAAACTAGTACATATTTGGCCAATATTTTTGCAAAACGAGAGTTATGCGCTACTTACTGGAACCTCAATGTCCGGATGATACGAGTAATGTGTTTTCAGAAGGGTCCTAAAGCTACTAAGACACAAATAAATTCGTAACGACGCAACCTCCTCTATGGTTTCAGTATTTGTACGAATTGATGAAAGGAACACAAACTTTCTTAGTATGTATAACGATGTCCATTTTGTTTTAATTTGAATATTTAACGCTTAAACCCGTTTCACGCTAAAATAACGGTCGTGTGTCCTTGGCACAGCCACACCTGACCCTAAACTAAAATTTTTTTTTGGTAAGATTCGTTGCAGTCTTCTTGAAAATCTATACATTGTCTGAAATGGCGCGAATTTCATCTCAAACTTTTTCATTCATAAACTTATCTGTTATTTTAAAGTTCACTTTGTTAAAAATAACAGTATTGTTACACCGTCGATCTAGTTTATTTAAACAAAAAATTGTGTAAGTTAAATTGTGCTATCCGCCCTAACATTTCTGAATTACTTGTAAATACGTAATTATATAATACGTCGTACAACTTCCAACGAAAATATTGAGGAACGTCTATGAAAACGGGCGTTTTGCCAACATTCTTTGATCATAAATCAGTTTTACAACACTACATTGCTGCTAATACAATAGTGATTCAGTGTGAATTGTCTGCGGTTTGCTTTGGGACTGTAAATTTAATAACGCGTATTTGCTTTAATACATCAAAGACTTTTGTACCATAACGTACAGCTAATTGTTTTTCCGATCATTCATTTACAAATATATCAAAAGAGATAAATCCTTTAATATAGAATAGAATTGGAGAATAAGTTGATTAGTATTTAATTTACATTTAAATGAAAAACGCAACCCTCGAAAGTTTAATAATGTGGCACAATGTCATATTCCGTACTTGAACTGTTAAGTTCTCGTTTTGTACTCCAACATCTTTATTATTTACTAATAGTTACATAATATATAAGATACAAGAAACTATTAAAAAATAATATTATTTTATCAAGATCCTAAAATTACTACTTCGTTGCGTTGGTGGGCGTTGTTGTTGAGGGGCTGACAGCGGCCGACTCATCACAACAGGCCAGCTCAATCTCCACCGAAGACGGTGTAAGGCTGGGTTGATTCATTCGCGTTCCTCAGTTATTTTATTCCGAAAAAGAGTCATAAGTTACAGAGTTATGAAGGAATGCATCTTTTTCATTATTTTCCTGTGGGCGATCATTAAATTGTATACACCCTGATCTTGTCGCTGCTTTTAGATATACTCTATATTCAACTAAAACCTGTCGAGAGCAATTTACTACTCATCTATAGAGTATAGGTCCACATAACTCTGATGAACAGTCACGTCGCAGAAATCTAGAGCATAAACAACCTGATTAGCACACATTTCTGTGATGTAAACTAGCAAATGTTCAAATGAATTATATTTACTCATTCTACAATAGGAGTTTTAAAAATATCCACCATAATTTCAAGAAGGATATTTCTTATGATTAGCGTTTTTAACGTTTAATTAATTTTGTATAAAATGCGCCAAACTTTCCAGCGTTGCAAATAAAATTTATGGTAGCAAAATAAGTAGGTATTAATTGTAAAACCTATAGAAACATCTTCATTCTGGGTGGTTTTATTCAGCAATACAGCCGGCAGCTATAGATGCCTGTGTCATGATCAGGTTCAAGAGCGTGCTCCAGAAATAGACGCAAACATAAAGCGTCTGCCAAACGTCCAATATGTTGGCGAGGATTCCTCTGCCAAACCCCGCTTCCTCGGTCATTTTATATATCTACGGCTTTATGCGATAAGCGATTAAATAATGTTAAGGTTTTTACTTTTTATATACTTTATATGCCCCGATCATATGTTTTAAATGTAATTTGTATACATATATAAATTACTAGCTGATGCCTTCGAACACGTAGATGAAAGGTTTTTAAAACTAATAAGCAAGTTTGGAATTGAAGATTATCTCATGTCCTATTCCAGTTCCAGTTCCCGTTTTCGATCCCGTTATATATTATAAGAATCTTATTTCGAGGAAGATTGCTATGGCAAACTAAACCTACTATTGGTATAAATGCATGCATTAAATGCATGCTTATAGCTCATCGAAGTGAATTTCAGTTTTTCACAAATCCCACAGGAACCATGAACTTTTCTGGGATAAAATGTAGCCTATGTCCTTTCCAAAGCTCTTGTCTATCGCTTGCAAACTTCATCAAAATCGGTTCAGTTTTTTAGGCGTAAAAGCGTAACAAACAAACTTACAATCACATTTGTAAGGTTTGGGTAAACTTAAATACGTAAGCTGCTTTCATTGGAAAATCTATTGAAAAAGTATAGAAATTATATCTATTATTACTATTAAATAATTTTTCGCGATTATTTCTCTATAATCACTAATATATTGAAATTAATGATTATAATTGGGTTTGCGAGAACATAATTGTGCAAATTTTACACGTGTGACAGTTAGCCTCGAAGTCTTCGTCTTCGAATTCGAATTCGAGCGTTCGAAACTAAACAATGGCTCCGTCTTGTTGTTCCATCGTTGAAGTGGGTAAGTTAGTTAACCTTGAAGTTGTCCTTTTAAATTTTCCATATTCCTTTGAATGTCCACTAAAAATTAAACCAGATTATTCCATGCTTAATACTATATTCGCAGCCGATTTAGACTCTATTTACTTCTGAATAAGATCACTTAATTTAAAATAGCTATGGTATCAAGGTCATATATTGCTAAACAAGCATTGAGCTTCAAATCCATGTTTAGGGGGCGGATGTCTGTAAAGAAAAAAGATACTTAAATGTCACCGGTAACTTTTGACACCTATCGTGTTAATATTCCTCGGCAAACACGACCTTGTTACGCATGCAATAGAGGTGTGCGTCAGAGTTGTGTCAACGGAATCTTTTTGCTGTTTTGATTGATTTTAATTGAACAGCAACCATTGAGAGGTCTTGGCCATGTGATAGACGCTGTGGCTTCTTTATTAACTGTATGAGGTGAATTTGTCTGTATCGAATGTTGTATATAGATGTTGGAGAACGTTGAGTGTTAGATACAGCAGAGTCTTTTTCTACAAGGTGTAAGGTAAGGTATAAAAAAAAGACTTTATTTTAGATTAGGTCACATCCATAGTATTTAGTAGAAAACAGAGATCTTACTATGTTAGTAATTTGTAGTGCTTAGAGACAAGCTCGTTTCCAGTAATGCTACTTCGAATTATGCAATTTAAAATCACAGAATCATACCTCCCTGGCCCGCACCCTGCTGAGCAACGACGTAGATTTTCGTCTGATTGACCTTGCGTGAGCATACTAGAGGCACTGCAGAAACGGGGCAGCCCCATCAGCGTTATTTTAAGGAGATCGGACCGCCAGCGCTCTTCATACCCTCTTAATATTTACCTGGTCATTTCGGGTAGCGGTTACATAATGTTCGAGGTATTTGAACGGATAGACCCGTTTCAATACGTTACCGTTTAGTTAAACCGCCGGCACAGACTATGGGCATTTACCACCGCCAGCCTTAAAGAACTTACTTTTTTGGCATTAAACAATGCGCTTGAGAATATCGTTGACAATATGAAAGCATGTCTCTAAGCGCCCCAAACGTTTGTTTCAGCAACACCATATCGTCACCGAATGTAATCCTGACACTAAACGTTGTCAAATTCGACATCCAAGTTTCTTATTGCCGAGCTCAACGATGAGATCATTTACATAGATGTTAAATAGCTTTGGTGACGTTGTCCCGCCCTGTCTAACACGGCATTCTAAACCGTATAACATAGACAACTTATCGGCCCATCCCACACTGTTTATTTAATTGTAGTACCAAAACTGAAAAATATGCAGTAATTCCGCTGGCACTTTTCTCTTCCGAAGCTTATCACAACTCATCTTTTGACACAAGGTCAAAGGCTTGGGGGAAATCTATGAAACAAGCATTTTGTGTTTCGGTGCAAAGAGCTTCGTAGCAAGTGTAATCACTGATCATGATGTCAGATAGACTTTAGGCAAAGTGTTTCACAAAAATCGAACTTTGTGACTCCTTAAAAAGACACGACTAACGCAGGGTCATGGCATCGTTGGAGTTTTTCATCAGTGAAGAGGATATATACAAGGTTGACCATGTATTACTCTTACAGAAGCTTTCTTTCAATGGCATTAAAGGTAACCTCTTGAGGTGGTTTGCGGCCTATCTGCAGGACCGCATTCAGTCGGTAATTGTTAATGGATATCGTTCCTCTCCAGTTCGCGTGACATCCGGTGTACCGCAGGGCTCTATTCTTGGACCCTTGCTCTTCACTATTTTTATCAATGACATATCTCAGTGCTTTTCACATTGTCATTATTTACTTTACGCTGATGATTTAAAGCTGTACAAAACAGTTACTTGTCCATCTGACGCTGTCCGTATTCAGGAGGATCTTAACAGACTTGATGCATACTGCACACGTAATAAACTATACTTGGCATACAAAAAGTGTAAACATATCGTGTTCACCAGAAATAAAAATATTATTACGACTCATTTTCAGCTCGGCAATCAACAGCTGACGTGAGTTTCTACCATCAAAGATCTGGGTATTCATTTAGACCGCACACTAACCCTCGGCACCCATATAGACCATATTCTAAATAGCTCTCTTCGCATGCTAGGCTTTATTACACGTGTGTCCAAGCAATTTAAGGACAAGTGTACTTACACATATCTTTATAAGTCCCTCGTGCGACCCCAACTAGAATATGCAAGCCCAATATGGAATCCTTTTTACTCGATCCACGAAAAAAGAGTCGAGACTGTTCAAAAAAAGTTCTTACGCACATTAAATTATCGTGTAAAAGGAAATCGAGCCCACTATAATTAGATTTGTTGCGTGAATACAACTTTCTTCAGCTATGTCAGCGCCGCACTATAACAGACTGTGTAACTTTAAAGAAAATATGTACTAGTGAGCTGACATCTTCTGAGCTCCTCAGTCTCGTAGGCTTTCACGTCCCAGCCAGGTCTCTCCGCACATGCATTACTTTTGAGCTATCGTCCCCAAGAACAAACATTGGGTTTCGCGCGCCATTACACAGAATGTGTAAATCTTACAACAATAGTTTTCTCGACATCGACATATTTTCGTGCTCCCCTGCTGTGTTCAGACACAGTTTAGAATTAAAATTAAAATGGTTCTTATCGTTGCCCCAAGTTTAGTTTTAATTAATTTCATTTGTCTACATCTTTTAAATTAGTTACTTCTGTGAATGTTTGCGTTTGTGACTGTATACCTTTGATTTTTCTTTTTGTTACTATTGTATTTGTGAAACATGTGTTAGGACGCATCTACATTTATATTTTGTATCTCTTTCCTATATTGTTCAGTTCTTGTGATGTGTTTGTTATGTTTCCTTGTAATAATAAATAAATAAATAAATATTTCTGTACTTTGCAACCGTATCAGTACAACATGCAAGCAGTAAGAATTGATTTAGCACATGTCGATACACATTATCGACGATAAGCACCAAGCCTCAGGCAAGAAATATAATAAAGCATCTTTGACAAAGAAGGCTTACTATAGTGTAGTAGATTATATAGAGGATAATGATGCTTCTTTCTTAAAGGTTCTTGTCTGGTTCTACGCAGGCCACCAAAAGTGATTAATATGATATTAAGTAGGCTATGTTGTTATATGATTTGAAAGATGGGCTGGGAGTTTCTTATCAGTTCTTCTCCCCATATCAAAGCCCCTCTACGAACAGGTGTAACTTCATGACGTTCACCAATTAGTGTTGTTGCAATATGTTATGTTATTGTCCCTCCCTATGGTAATAAATATATCTGCATATATGTATTCCTTAATAATAAACTATAACATAAACTTGTTCTTTTTATATTATTGTTAGGCGATGTAGGTACATTAGGGCTTTTAGAACATGATGCCCGAAAATGAACAAACCAAATGTGTTACGAAATTCAAAAGAATTGTTAAAAAACGTTTATGGGGTAAAGGTGATAACCACAGATTAGGAATGGGGCCACCACCCCCAGGCACGTACATGTCATTTATTTCAAATTTAAATATTTTTATTCAAAATAGGATTTAAAATCACTTATAGAACGTCAAAAATTACCACCGATTCGATAAAGTATGCGTCGAACCTGGTAAGAACGGGCGAAAGAAACTCAGCGGGTTGTTTTTTAAATAAAATACCATTACAATGTAATATCGTAGATACTGCACAAATATAATATTAACTATTGTTCCCTATGCTACAAGGTTTAACTCCACCGAAGCGTGACCGGGATTAGTTCCGTAAAATACCTACGAACAACAAAAACCAGACGGTTTTTCATGATAATTGGCGATACCTGGCGAAATATCAACGACCTTTATGAAACCAATAAATACGGGTATCGTAAACGTGCGAAATCGCTAACAACTTAGACACGATTATACAATGTAAGAGACGATTCTTGCAGCATCGCTCAACAACATTTACAATAAGTCCATATCTTTGATCATTTGTATATACATATATAATATTTATGTCTAGATAGACTGTGACAGCTGTGAAAATGACGAAAAAATTGAGGTTGACAGTTCACCTCGATTTCGAGCAATGCACGCACAATAACACAAAATGACATACAAAATCGCGAGGGTAAGACGTTACTTATCACTTAAAGTAATAAACCTGGCCTGTTCTCATCGGTTGTCTAACAGCAAGAGGCTCTATCTAGAGTCTAGACGTATAAATTATCTAAGGTCCATATCCAGGTGTCAAATTATTAAAATGTTTATTGATATTAACATTCATAGTAAAGAAGTACAATCAACAATTTATTTTTGTAGCAGTCTCGGAAAAATATAAATGAGGTGCCTAGCACTAATTGAAAAATCGTCATATTAATCATTTTGTGCTGTTCTTTTTACTATTAGGTTACTAGTTTAGGGGCCTCGTTCACCATGTCCAAGTAAAGCTGTGATAAGTAACTTCTCAGGTAACGTTAGTTGGAAGCTACATGTTATGAGTATCTTTTGCCAATTAAATTTAGTCTTGAGTAACTACTGATTGGTTAAGTGAGTAATGAATCTATCACACGTCATATTCGTTCAAATATCACTTGTCAAACGTCATTGCAGATTGTCATTTATGATTTTGTTAAATGTTGAGCGTTCATTTCACTGTTTAGCGCCAGATGTTTGTTTACCTTTGAAACTAGAAACCATCTGGACATAATATAATACAGTTTTTGTCATTTAGTGGTTACTTGTGTGAATATCATTATTAGGGATAAAATTAAAAGAGAGAAGTGCATACTTTACACGAGAGATATTTTGGTATTATTAAATAGAAATATGGTGATATCTTGGAATTTAAATATACGCATACTTGGTATTTGTACCATAGATAATAATAATAATAATCTTAACTCGTCCAATTGATGATCAATCACTCGAATAGATCCATATCTAATAATTTATTTTTATGCTACCTCTGAAAAGATGCACAAAACAACAAATGATAATAATAGTAGGCACATAATATCATACAACTGTCAAGTAACCATGCTAATTGGCAGAAGATGCGGCAAGTTAGTTACGGGACACTTAATCTTAAGATTAGTGTTACTTTAAGGTCGTGAAATTCGCATGTTATGTTACTGTTGACTTTACTCAGTGATAAGCTTACTTGATAGTTTACTTGAATGTGGTGAAAGAGGGCCTAGGTGTTATAAAATTTTAACTGCCCGTTTGAAAATTTTTAAAAATCAGTTGGTTTTACCCCGTTTTTCGAAAATCGGAAGCTTCCCTGACTATTCCAGCAATGGTGTTCGTAAATCTGTATGCATATATGAGTGTGTCTGTGTATGTATGTGTGCGATTTCATCGCGGTTGGCGCCATTCGAAAGGGCTTGACCAAACTTAGAATTTTTTTTAAATTTGTTTTTTTTTTAATAGTTTTTAAACGGCTTTACCAATCGACTGAAAACTGCGTGAAATCGGTTTATTCATTCAAAAGTAATTGCGGTTTCAGAATAGCCTAAAAGAAGTTCCAGAAAAAAGGATTTTGTATTTTTATATAATTTGCAATGACTTAGTTTTTAACTCATACTACTCATTTCAAATTCTATCTAGTTACCGCCGTAACTTTTAGAGGGGCCAAAATATAGTTATATATACTTTTCAATAATTTTCAAAGATCTATTCTATTTATTTTTATTGTAAAGAGGAAATATTTAACTGTTTAAAACTAATGAACCGATTCGAAAAATTCTTTCACTGTTGGGAAGCTACACTATCCCCGGGTCACAAAGACTATATATTACTATTTTTTTTATCGCTACTACGTTCTCAATCTTGTGTGTACGCGGACGAAATCGCGGGGTATCAGCTAGTCTATTATAAAGCTTTGAAATCATGTTTATTTTTGCCTGGTGAAGACAAAACAAACCGTTGCCTCACAGAACCCTATTTCAGTCAAATCAACTTTATTTAACATTACAAACTTGTTAAGCGTTGATAACAAGCAACAGTTTCCATTACGTGAATACTTATTTACCAAACTTTATCTGCAATCAAATCCTAATTAAAACACAAAGCGCTGTTTGAACTTCAAATAAAAGTAGTGACGTAGTGCTTACGTCATAATTACAATCTCACGAAAGTCAACAAATTATGAGAGCAAAGAAAAGGTTGCTAATATACATAATAATATTGTCCGAGATTAACATAATTTGTTCTGTGAATAATTTCTAAAGGAAACACATCAGCATTAATGATTTTCATATTTGAACAAATTAATACTTAAACACATTGATGACATATAAAATTATTAAGTTCTCATTTATGTAAATGATTCTTTTTTGTAAAATGTAAAGTAGCTTTATGAAACGGATTAATATATACCGACGTCAAGAACGTCGAGGTAAGAAGCGATTGATGAAGATGATTCGGCATTCGTCTTAGCTCGGATGTAATCGGCGTGCGGTGCGAGTGTAGGCAAGAGCGAGCACCGGGCGATCGCCTAGCTGGCAGTCAGGGAACAACTGTCGAGGGAGGCGGTTGTGGCGCATATCGGGAACACCACGTTCTGATCGCGTAATCATAGGTCTTTGTGAAATGTACCTACCATCACAATTGTAACGTTTGTTGTACCGTGTTTTTGTAAGACAGTTTTACTTGCTGTTGTGATCAACGCCCACAACAATGGCCAACCACGAAATCCTGACCATGTCCTCGGCCTTACCTCGTCATATATATATATATCGTTATTATTGTCATGGTAAATATCATCGAATGCCATGAAATTCGTAGTAAGTAAAGTAAGTCTTGACACGTAACAACTGGTGACAGCTACACAGCAAAGTGAAGAAGTGCGGACGCTAGCCTTCCTTTAAAATAGTAAAAATACATTACTAAGACACAAAGCACTACCGAAATCTTATTTTCGATTATTTAAAAAAAATCTTCAACTTTCTTCCACAGATTTTTATTAGTATGCATAGTAAAAATCTCATACCATTTTCTTTCTTCATTTAATTTTTCACACATATTTTTTTGAATCGTCACAATAAATATTTCTTTTAAAATACTGAATCTACCACATGTTCGTAAAAAATCGAGCTCGTGAAAAGAACATACAAGAAAAAGACTACGTTTAAAAAAACCGACTTCAAAAACTCAACGACTACAAAAATATAAAATAACTTAATAGAGATTTAATTTAATACACCTTATGCAATGCTTATACCTTTAATATTAATAAATTACTTTTATTTGTATGTGCGACCTATTGATAGGCTTTAAGTCGGCCCTTGCCCGCTTAGTTCTAGACACAGCTATACCGCTCAGTCACGCGTGGCGAGTATAATATAATAGCAGGTACCTACGTACCTGCTATTATATTTGGCTTGGCACCGACTTGAAACCTATCAAGACGTTGCACATACAAATAATAATATTCAGCCTAAGACCCCCTTTTCGCCAATCGGGTTAATAATAATAATGTAAAATCAAATTAAATGAAAACTCCTAAAAATCAGTGCACTAACTATAAAATCATCATCCACGTAAAAAAAATTCATAAAATGAAAACTACTGGGCCAAACTTGTCAATTTTTTATGGGACCAAATGGCAAACATTCTGTATCAAACTAAAGAAGAATCATGGTAATCGGATCACAAATCTCAGCGTTATCGGTGTACATACATAAAAAAATACCAATCGAATTGAGAACCCCCTGCTTATCGAAGTCGGTTAAAAACTCAACGGCCACTCTTTTCAATCAATATAGTATTTTACAATGGCTGTAATATACAAAAAAAAATTAGTTTGTAAGGTGCTGCATTCAATATAATATCATGAATGTTAGTTAAAAGCGTTTTAAAGATCAAATATTTTATAAAAAGTAATAAAAAATTAACTGTACAAATATAAATTAACCTAAATTGAATTCAACAACCGATAGAGCTTGAACTCATTGTTTGTGTAAGTATGCTTCGTGAACATGATGGTCGTGATTACTGTATTAATTAGTAATAGCCGAGAAATACCATGATTTCTTAACGATAAGGCTCGTTTTCCACCAAAGCGGAGAGGAGAGGCGACGAGAGGAGATTAGCCGCGATGCGGTCAGGTTATATCCACCAAAGCGGAGAGGAGATGTGAGCTCTGCATAGGGGAGATGTAACTTGTGAGAAGTCGAAATCAGTCAACTGATGTCTACGAAAGGAGGACGTCATGTAGTTAATAAGAGTTATATTTTAATTTTCTTGAGGAAGAGGAATTTGAGGTAGATGAATTATTGTTATTTTTGGAATCGGTGTCCTTCCGCCGCGAACCGCTCTCGCCTCTCGCCTCCTCACGACTCAAGCACATCTCACCTATAACTATGTATGTAGTTACAAACCTATCTTGGATGACACCGACTCCAAAATTTACAATAATCGTAACTTGAGTTAGATTAATTAATTAGATTGTATAAAAATACGCAATTATTTTATACTTTTTAGTGCATATTATATCTATTGTTTTAGAATAGTGTTTTTGAAGTCGGTTGTTTTTTTGTTAAATATTTTTTATTTTTTGATTTTTAGTGTATTTGAACACTTTGCTATACGTATGTAGAGTTTTTCATGGATGCCTCTGTCAGATCTGGACCAAAGTACAATGCGACCACACGGGAAGAACAAGCTTTCAAATAAAAAAAGAATCGGTTCACCAAGTCGAAAGTTTTGAGGTAACATAAACATAAAAAAATACCAACAAATTGAGAACCTCCTCCGTTATTGAAGTTGGTTAAAAAAACTAACTTCAATTACAAGGATCGCTAAACTGCTAAAGTCAGTTGAAAATACGGAAGCAACGCCTTTTGCATAAATTAACAGTCAATCGAATAAATGACGCTTTCGGGTGTGCGAGACGCGGGGAGAAGGTGCGCGGATATGGGCGCGCCGCAAGGCCACAAACATCTCACATCTCCTATCCTCTCCGTTTGATCCACCGAAGCTAAGCAGAGAGGAAATGTGGAAATAACGAAATCTGATTGGTTATCAAAATACATCTCCTCTCCTCTGCGCTTTGGTGGATACTGGGCCTAGCAGTTCGACTTGGCACCACAAGCAGCACCAGTTCACAAGTTGACGCTTGGACCAGCCATCGTTCCCTACGCACATATTTGAGAGAAGGACGTCACCTTCTGGTCGTCACCAGGAGAGGCGATTATTGAAAGTCGAGCGGTCGAATTCATACACAACTTCTTGAAAATGATTTTTAAAAACGACAATTTGTCACTGTCATTTCCACACAATATAAAGCATAAAAGAACATGAAGTTTCTTGGGCCGTCTCTTCTCGTCTCTTCTCTTCTTCCAAAGCGGGGAGAGTGTTTTGTGTGTATAATAATAATGTATTTGTATGTCGTGGTCGCTGTCCGTGCTGCGAAACACGGTGCCCACTGAAAATTAGTGTCAAGCTTCAGACGGCTCGACGTATTCTGATTACTGAGTGGTCCTCCGATTGGCAATACTAAAGTGATTGCACTGCTCCTCAATATCATTGTTTTCATATTCCTTTTTAAATTCCACTAGGTCTGTATAAGTTATTCGTTATTATTGTTACACATTATGTTGAAATTCCTCATTTTGTTAAAGGTTCCTTTTTTAATGATTTAAATTTCGACCTAAAATGTCCTGCAGTGTAATTATGTTGCTAATATAGTTTATTATTATTATTAATTGTGAAGGAATCAATTTTAAAAATAGCTTTAACCCAATCGACAGATACAGCCATTTAAGACTCACACTGAAGCATAACACGAAAATTCTAAAAAAAATACTGGAAACAAGTTGAACGACAAAGGTAATGCATATTTATGTTGCTAAATAAAATTAAACAAATTTGTTAGCATAAACAATAATCCTTCCGCGTCGGTACCTATAAGAACCCTTAGATAATTTATACGTTTAGAATTTAGATAGACTGCGACAGCTGTGAACACGTCGAAAAAAATGAGGCGAACTGTTAACCTCTATTTGCAGCAACGCAAATACTAAGTGACATACAAATCGCGAGTGTAAGACGTAGTTTGTCATATACACTAATGCAATAAACCTGGCCTGTTCTCATAGGTTGTCTAACACGATTAAATGTTCTATCTAGACGTACAAAATTATCTAAGACAGAACCCTCAGTAGGACAGACTCGCACTTGACTAAGAGTTGCTGCACGAGTGACTCATATATACGTAAACAACGCAATTCTATTTACTTGTACTAATTGATAATCCCGAAAGATTCCCGCACTTGATAACACATTTCTCAATTAACAAATATTTTACAATTAATATTATCTGAGGAATTTTTCCTCCAATAATTTCCCAGTCATATCACTAGCTACGGCCGCAGTTTATATATATATAAGCTCGAGCAGAACCACAACTACGCTTTTGGTTAGATGACCTACGCGCTAATTGAGCGATAGGGTTGTCACTTTTTATTTTATGAAATTAGTTGAGACTGAGTATTTTTACTATTTCTTTTGTCCAATAAAGCAAAAAGATTGCGAAACTAAAGTGGCAGTGGGCAGGGCACATATTTGGACGGACAGATGGCCGTTGGGGCAGTAAAGTCCTCGAATGGCGACCACGTACCGGAAGACGTCGTGTTGGTAGGCCGCCCACAAGATGGACCGACGATCTGGTCAAGATCGCCGGAATACGTTGGATGAGGCAGCGCAGGATCAATCGTCGTGGCGATCTTTGAGGGAGGCCTTTGTCCATCAGTGGACGTCTTCCGGCTGAAATGATGAATGCATGTAAACGACACCTACTCTAACGGATTCACAAGAGCCTGTTTGTCGGTGTATAGAATCTAATTTAATAAGAATTATTATAAGTGAAGTCAATTTAGTAAGACTTATTGGGCGATATGACCCTAGAAAATGTACAAAACAAATGTATTACGAAATCTAAAAGATTTGTTGAAAAACGCTTGTGTGGGAAAGGTACGCTGGGAATGGAGCGGACACCCTCAGGATCTTTAATTAAAAATGTACGATTATAATTGTTCGATATGTCATATTTTTATATGTAATATCGTTCGCGTTTATTAATAATACAGATAAAATGAGTAAAATGAGCATTATTTCATTATTACCCGATTAATCAGAGAACACACAGCAGCATCTGACTGCAAAAAACAGGCATATCGAACTTGGGTTGCGGCGCTGGGCACAAAGGATCCGAACTGCAAAGTTCTTAAGAGGAAATATAACCGTGCCTCCAGATTTTTTAAGCGGCAAATCGCCCGTGCGAATTCTAAGCACGTCGTCAAAATCGGCGAGCAGCTTTAAAGTTACCCGACCGGAACACGCAAGTTCTGGTCGTTGTCGAAAGCTGCTCTTGGTAACTTCAACCAGCCGTCCATGCCGCCGTTGCACATGAGGAATGACACACTGGCCCATACGGCAAAAGAGAAAGCCGAGCTCCTGTGCGCTCTTTTCGCCTCCAACTCGACTCTTGACGACAACGGAAAAACACCGCCGAACATTCCGCAGTGTCAGAGCTCTATGCCTGAAGTACAGTTCAGACAGAAAACTGTTAGGCGAGCTCTGTTTTCGTTGGACGTCAGGAAGTCGAGCGGGCCGGATGGCATTTCTCCAATCGTGCTTAGAACGTGTGCCCCTGAGTTGACGCCAATACTAACGCGTTTATTCCGACACTCTTATTCCAAAGGCGTAGTCCCTGACTCATGGAAGTCAGCCCTTGTCCATCCGATCCAAAAAAAAAGGAGACAGTTCGGATCCGGCGAACTACAGGCCTATTGCTATCACCTCTCTGCTCTCCAAAATCATGGAGAGCATAATTAGCCGCCAGCTTTTAGTATACCTAGAGCGTCACCAGTTTATCAACGACCGACAATACGGCTTTCGCCATGGACGGTCGGCAGGTGATCTTCTGGTATACCTAACACATAGATGGGCGGCGGCTATTGAAAGCAAGGGGGAAGGCCTGGCAGTTAGCCTGGATATAGCGAAGGCCTTTGATCGTGTATGGCACAAGGCGCTCCTCTCAAAACTTCTATCATTTGGGCTTCCCGAGAGCTTGTGCAAGTGAACCTCCAGCTTCCTCACTGGGCGTTGCATACAGGTCGTTGTCGACGGATATTGCTCGAACCCGAACCCCTAGAATGCTGGAGTGCCCCAAGGCTGTGTGCTATCTCCTACGCTGTTTCTTCAGCATATCAATGATATGTTGGACACCTCCAACATGCATTGCTATACAGATGACAGCACTGGTGATTCCGTATACACGGGCCATGCAGGTCTCTCTCGGGAAATCGTCGACCAGTGCCGGGAGAAACTTGTGTCTTCTATCGAGTCCTCTCTCGAGAAGGTCGCGGAATGGGGTAAATTGAACCTTGTCAAATTTAACCCCCAGAAGACTCAAGTTTGCGCGTTTCCCACTAAATAAACCGCATTTGTCGTATCACCGCTCTTCGAGAACACTTCTCTTAAAGCCGCGCCTAGTATCGGAATACTGGGTCTCGAAATCTCGAGCGATTGCCAATTCCGTGGCCATCTGGAGGGCAAAGCCAAATTGGCTTCGAAGAAGCTGGGCGTCATCAATAGAGCACGGCAATACTTCAAGCCGGCCCATATTCTAGCGCTCTACAAAGCGCAGGTCCGGCCACACATGGAGTATTGCTGTCATCTCTGGTCTGGTGCACCCCAGTATCTGCTCGATCCATTTGACCGCGGGACTCAGTGCTCTGTGAACGGCTGGGTCACTCGGCGTTGCGTAGAGATGTCGCTTCATTGTGTGTCTTCTACCGCGTTTATCACGGGGAGTGTTCCGCAGAGCTGTTCAACCTGATTCCTGCCGCCGAATTTCACCTTCGCACGACACGCCACAAGTTACGAAATCATCCCCACCATCTGGATGTGTGGCGGTCCTCCACAGTGCGGTTATCAAGGAGCTTTCTTCCTCGCACTACGAAGCTGTGGAATGAGCTTCCTTGTGCGGTGTTTCCGGGACGATACGACATGGGTACCTTCAAAAAAAGCGCGTACACCTTCCTTAAAGGCCGGCAACGCTCTTGTGATTCCTCTTGTGATGGTGTTGCAAGAGAATGTGGGCGGCGGTGATCACTTAACACCAGGTGACCCGTACGCTCGTTTTTCCTCCTATTCCATAAAAAAAAACTTCTAATTTTAGTGATATTTAGTTAATATTAGTCAACAAATTTATAATCTAAGTAACCACTAACTTAAAAAAATCAAGTAACTTATCATTGACGACGAACAATATAAAATAATATAATTGGGGGAAATCGTGCATGAAAGCTGCAAAAAAATTGATATAATGATCACAAATAGTGCAACTATATATTTTCAGTCGTACTGTTTTCGTACACACATTGTTAGATAGATCATATCAGCGAATTATGCGCGAAAATAATTTTTCCGTTCATTATCGCTGCGCATAGTTGACATGTAACCGTAAACATGATAACGTGAGAGTTGGTCTGTCCGCGTCTGACGTCTGATATCGGACTCAAAATCAATTGAGCCGTTGCCATTGATTGGCAACTGAGACGCTCTTTTATAAATCCATCAACGAATCACAAGTCAGTCGTGACTCGTTGGGTCAAGTGATCTGAACTGAATCAGATTGATTCAATACCGCACTATTCATAAGAAAGCTTATAGCCTGAGGGCTGAGTCTTATTGTCGTCAATTATTGTAAATAATTAATATTGTCATCTACTACTTATTTACTAACATTCTAACCCTTTGTTTGTCTTTGTTAAAAGAACGGAAAGAACGATAGACTTACTTGATTTTTATGATGAACAATTTTATTCGTTTAAACTTTCTATACTTTTTTGGTTAAAAAATAAACAAAAATACTTTTGCTTGTAGAATTATGGACACTGCAGTAAGAAACTGTCACAGAGCTATCACGCGACGCCTGGCAGATGAAATCGAAATTATTCTAATATACCCACAGGTAATTTGCATAAAAGGATAGTTTGACAGGATCCCCCATAGCCTGAGTTTCTGACCAAACTAGTTGGTATCAGATATTGTGCCACCAACTTACCGATAAGTAGTTGACAACTTAGGAGAGAACGTTGTACATTATCTGTTGCCGTAATATTTCACAAAATTCCTTGTCCTCAACTTGACATGAAATAATTTCAAACAGTTTTCATTTCATTTACACTAAAAATATAAAAGGTAAAATAAATAATCGGAATGTGTGCGTCCTAGCACATGATAGAAGTAAAACCTCAACGGACAAAGTTTAAAATAATATTTCAAAGAAAAATATAAAAAAAAATATGTCAATATAGACTACTTATAGTACATAATATGATATTCCATCATAATATAGCATGGCGATGCGTCGCCACGGCCTGTATCGCCACGCTAACAATTATGTTTACCCTCGCCTATAGAGGTTTCACATCAGAAATGATCCTAAGACGTTCCTCAATTGTCACTCATACAAGTTTTCGAGTTAAGAATGAAGGAAGCCCTTTCGCTTCTACAGATCGGACAACTATCTAAATGACTCTCAGACGTTAGATTCCAATTACCGAGACACTATTCGAAACGCGAGGAGAAATAATTTAATCGTCAAGTAAAAAATATCAATTTAATCAAAAGATGCGATGTTTTAAGTTCCTTGTAGGCTATTTTTGCCAGTGTGAATATTGTCGCGACCAGAGATTTATCTATTGATCGGCCATTTATATTCCACTATTTACAGCCATTACCTACTTCAAAAAAGTTCCTGATTATTTGGGCCGTAGTAAGTTTATACCATGACTGTGTGAAGTGCTAAGAAGATACTTCGTTGACACTTTAGAGGTCTGCAGTCTGCGGTTCTAAAACCTTCCCGACGGGCATTCAACGGGAATCCTCGTGCAAAAAATCCACAGTGCACGGTTCAGCCATATCTCATAATATTGTATCTTGATACCTTAATGATTTGCAGCTTATTATTACAATTTAACAATCATTCAAATAGATAAATTTTATGATAAAAATCTGTAGGCGTCTGTTTTCAGAATGAATGCATTGTTTATTTCGAGTAGCGCACACAGGCGTAATGTTTGCAATTAAAACAAAGATAAAATGAAAAATGTGTGTTTGCTAACCAAACAACTTTTTTGTGCTATTTATAGTTATTGGTCATATATACATAAGTCGGCGTGATGTGAACATTTTATCAAAAGTTAAAAAAGTCAACTTTCATATTAATTTTTATCGACACGCCGGCGCTGGCGACCTTGCGCTTGACAACAGCTGCGTGGCTCGTACCACAAACATCAGTGTTCGGGCGTAAGCGATGTCGCAATACCGCACTTAATATTTATCGAATCTCGGCGAACAGAATATTCTGCAAGAGAAATCGCAATGGTTCATATACCTTACCAAGAATGTACAACAACTTGTTATAAACAACAAATTTTAGGATTGAATCTAGTGATCGTAAATTACCGCACTCATTTCTCATAATCTCATGAAACACAGAATAAATTCCTTTAAAAAATCAACTCACGGAAAGGAGAAGGAATAAAGCTCATGTTTAAATGTACGAGAAAGTTTTGGGAATTAAAATCTTACTATATTACAACAGCTGAATTTCTCTCTACACGAGGAATATTCAGGAGCTGTCAACTCGCCAAAAGCTGGAACCAGACTTCTAGTAATTCTCTTATTTCGTTTGCCTTGACCATGACCTTCACCATGAGCTGCAGCTGCAGAAAGGAATGTCTCCTCACGAGGGAACTCCTCAACGGCTAGGTTCTTAAATATTTCAGAATATGTATATCTTTCATATACCTAAACTAGACGGTAAGATATAATTTATTTTAATAGATGTTTATAATGTTAATGCGGACTCTTTTAATTGTGACTTATGTGCGAAAACATATATCTAGTGTTATTTAATATCGATGACCAAACCCAGTAAAAAGCTAATAAAAAATGCTTTGGATTTTTTTAACTTAACTTATTCCTTTAATTTTTTGTGAGAACCCTACCATAATAGGTAACAGTTTTACCCGCTCTTAAGAAGCTTTCCCTCTGTACCGTTTAGCTACTCATGTAGTATGGGTGTACCTTTGTATACAATTACATTTCCCGCCCATTTAAGCGGCAAATTCGAAAACTTGTGGTTCACAGTTTGTATGAAACACTATAATTTATGTTTCTTATATTACATCTACTAGCTGTGCCCCTCAGTTATATATAATAGAAAAATCGTCATACAGCTTTATGTTGTTTTATTTTTATTCTCCGTTATCTCCAAGTACAATGCGTGTAAGGGCAAAGTTTATCATCACAATAATTTTTGGACACAAAATACCTTATTGTGGCTTTTGTATATGAAATTCACTTCAACGAACCTTTGAGAAAAATCAAAATTTTATCGTTAGAAAAGGTATTCAAATAAACAAAAAGCTTTAAAATAATGTATAAATATAGATTCATCATCATCAGCCGGAAGACGTCCACTGCTAGACAAAGGCCTCCCCCAAAGATCGCTATGACGATCGGTCCTGCGCTGCCCTCATCCAAACTGCTCCGGCAATCTTGTCCATATCGTCGGTCCATCTTGTGGAGGCCTACCAGCACAGCACTGCGTCTTCCGGTATTCCACTATTCGGTGTTCTTCCTTTTTGTAAATTTAAATATATGGGGTGTGCACAGTGAAACTGTTTTAGGCAGGTTTGAGGAGACGTCCATATGTTCTTATTTCTATCTCACTATGTCTATTTTGTGTTTAAAGGTGTATCTGTATTACTTTTTCTTCAAATAAACAAATTGATTAAGAGTAAGGGAGGTACGTATTTAAAACCCGGTACCCACACTGTTGTTCGATTTCTTCGCTTTCAGCGTTCGCAACACTCTAAGACCTTAACAAATAGCACGAGCTTAGATCATGGCCCAACAGCGTGCCGCTGCGAAGAAGTAAACAACAACGCAAGAGAAATCTTATCACCAGCAAACAATACAAAACAAATTACATCGCTCAATATATTGCCGTGATAAATAATTGTACTCTCGCGTAATACAAGGTTCGTACGTGAGGACAACTCAACAGACATTTGGCAATAATACAAGCTGGAATTGACTGATGAAATTGCTAAAAGGTCTCATGTTTGAATGAAATAAGGTTCTCTTTCTGGAATGGATGCTCAACACAATCAAATTATGAGTTAAAGTGTAAGCAGTGAAAACCAGCGTGCATTTTATACGTTTGTTCCTAGGGCTACCAACTGTACTCCTAAAAAAATAGTATTGTACGTTATAATTTAAGTTCCGGTATTTATACTCTTACGGCCTTACGAATAAACTTATATATTATTATTATTATAACTATGCATAAACAAAGAATATGCAAAATGTTTACAATATCGTTGTAAACATTTTACATATTCTTTGTTTATGCTTAGTTATAATTTGATGCCAATTTTATTTGTAAGGCCGTAAGACTATACCCTTATTCATAATAGTCTGCTAACTTAAAGCATTGCTAATTCTCACTCTGTCTTCTTCTATTGACCTAAGTCAGAATGAGAAAAAACACTCCTTAGCGGATGTTTAAAGTTAGCGTACCATTATGAATAAGGGGGTATATCTTTTACACTAATAGAGTACTATTACATTTTTCTTTTGCTTTATTAATCTGTGTATAACGACCATAGAGTAGTGTAAACATAGAAATGAATATAATATGCTTTGCTTCTAAATAAAACATTAAACGTTCCTCTAATGAGCCATTGTATTAGAGCGATGAATTGAGATTAATTCAAGACAATGTTAGGTCCAAATAAAATTATAGGTGAAGCAATCCCGATTCATTGTTGCAGGGCTATCGATCAGATAACAAATGATATTCTTAAATCGTCGCTTATTGTTTCCTGTCATAATAAAATCTTATGTCCATAATTTCAGAATATGGCAAGCCGAGGGATAAGTTTGTAATCTGTAATATATAAATTTATTTTTAAATTACGAATTTTTACAAGTTCAATCATTATGATAGTTATTTCCCTTTTCCCTGTTCTTGTAATGAAATAATGTCACAGCAGAACTATCAAACTATGCGTCAAAAAATCTCATAGAATTATTCATAATAAAATAAAAGGAGACATTTTTTTTTGTTCGAGAAATAGGCCCACAACGAAATGTGATGTATAGTATTGAAACATATATTGATTTATTCCTTATAAACTCTAGATTACAACGGTATATTTAGTTAGAAATGGTCTAACCGGAATACTGAGAAATACGGCAAAAAGTGAACGTCAAAATAACCTAAAAATCATATATAAGTTTGTTAAGCTATTACGTTATATCTTGACATACAACAGAAATGGCCAAAATTGAGTAGGAGTGTAAGTAGTACTATCTGATATCAAAATAAACAAAGCCTGTAGGAAGAGTAAGGATACAGCTGATAAAAGATGGTTTACAATGATGCACAGAACAAAAATGTTACATGTGCACCGACACCCCAATACTTCAGTTTAGCAGTCAGGGCAATCACCATAACCACTATACCATTAACCTTGCCAAAAATACTAAACAACCATCATTGTAATTTCAAAGTCGTGTTTTAATAAAATAAGTAAATACTATTGAGGTAAGGTTTTGTACACTGTTTATCATAGAAAGAAATAACACATTGTTTATATAGTATAAATATTTATTAGTCATCATCATTATTAAAATCATCTTTTATAATTAGAATCTCATCCAGAAACGATGCAGGTGGCTCAGTCTCATCTTGATGCCCTGCCCTTAATACCACCCAACAGACATTTCATGTTCACAGCAACCAACAGAATGTCTACCCACCAAACCATTGCAACAGTAACCGGCAAGATCAGCTCGAGTATTACAAATCGATGGGTCCACCAGTAGATAAGTTTTTCTACTTGTGTGCCTTGATTGTATCCTACCCCGAAGAAGGTATTTATTTTGATCAAAATTTTGTATTCTCCGGAGGCCCAGTTCAAGTCTCCAGGTATGTCAGACACTAATTAATGTTTTCGCACATTACGATGGACGTACTGCACAATTTACACAACGACTCTCTGGAGTATAATATGCTGTAAATGCGATATTACAATTTATGAAATAAACTAAATAATTATAATAATGCAAAATAAACTTTCACTCAACTCGAAAGAAACGAAAAATACGGAATTTTGTTTTGACAGCACAAAAATCAAAATGACAGATGCACAGTTCACAGATGTAGACTTTGTCTATGTTACTTTATTCCATTGCACGGTAATATTAAACTATGTACATAATGCTAAATTAGTATAATCTCTAAAATAATAATTGAAATGAGGTTCATGGATCCAATAGATATTTGTTACTTTTCAAAAGTCGATAATCACTGTTACCACCACATTTTGCAGTAATATTTTTATTTTCTCACATGAATGTCACAAATATTTCATTGTACGCATTTCATTGCCATTGTGACCATAACTGGATACAGGAAATGTATCAAGCGTTTGCCTTTTTATTATAATTTCATGAACCCGGTTAGATTTTACAACAAAATAAGGCCTGTTGACACTAATAAATTAATTACAATTTTACTAGATTAATACGATTAATAAACATCACCATATCCAGTGGGCCCAAAAAAAGTCTCCTTTAAAATTAAAAAATAATAAGAATCACGAATTGTAACACTTAATTAAGTTTAAATGAGTTGTAAAATTGATATATTGATAATCGTGATAGATTTAAGTTTTAAACTTGTACAATAAGTAGTAACGAAACTGTACAAAATAAGACTTTTACTTAATTTTGATTAGCAGTTTAAAAATAAATATGGTGCTTACATAGATTGCTTTTTGACGATTTAGCGCACTTGCTTTTCCAATTATCTAGTATTGGGCGATAACCAAACTATTTAGTGTAACCGATAGTTTCATACATTTTTTTAACAACTACTTTCAAGACAGTTTCTCTCGACTCATAGGCGTCATATCGCTGTTGTACTATTGTACTAGCTGTTACACGCGACTTCGTCCGTATTTACCAATGCAATACATAAGTTATTGTCCCAATACTGCTACATTCATATTCAAGTACACAAAACTCATCACTACCCTCATGGTGAAGGCAGCGTTCGTAAGAAACGTTACCGTTCGACCGTTTTCCTCCAACTTACTTTGTAAATCCAACTACCACGAAAAATTATTTTCATACAAAATTTTCAAAATCGCTCGAGTAGATCGAGAGATTATCCCCTATTACCTTTGACACCTTGCCTCTTTGTAATATTAGTATAGCTTTATATCTCTAAGATGTGCGAACAAACCCAACATTGTGGTCATCCGCCCTTATTGTATTCTACTGAGCTGATGGTATATATCAGTGTCGTGTCGTTGCTGTTCTCTGTCCAACGTGAAAACGGTCATTGGGGGTAAATAGATAAACATACGGTTCGCCCACGCCTTTACAGCTAAGTATGAATGAATCAGTTTTCCCTGATCTTATGTAATAATAACATTACAAAATACAGTGACAGCAGTAAACAAAGGAGAAACTCACGTGACAAATCACCGTAGACGTTATAATCTCTACGCACACTATAAAGAATAAATACATACATATACACATACAAGAACAAATACGGAAAAAAGCACGTGAGCCTAACTGATTCTAATTAGCTATTTTAGATTCTACCACATTCTCCTTCAACACCAAAGGAATCAAATGATCGTTTCCGGCCTTTTTTATGGACGAGGAGGATAAACAAGCGTACGGTCATTCCCTTTCAGCACAAGAGGAATTACGGAGGCCTTTTAGAAAAGTGTACACACTTAAAGGTATACCATCATCCAGATGGTGATGATGATATTTAAGTGTGTGACGTGTCGTGTCAAGGTGAAATTCGGTAACAGGATTCAGGTCAAACAGTTCTTCGGAGCACTTCCCGTGATAAATGCGGTAGAAGATGCAGCAGAGAGAAAGCACACCTCTACGCAACGCCAAATAATCATGCCGATCGGAGATGAATTTTAAATATTTTACTACAGCCAACGAATACATTTTTAATAAATAATATTGAGCACGAAATTCTGCACAGCCCATTAGTTTTCTTTTTGGCAGGAAAACATGTACTATATTAATGAAAATGAGATGCATTTTCCGCCACGAAAATGGCACTTGGCCAACTAATACTGATCGTAATAATAATATGCCTATTTAAAAGTGCCGCTTGTTAAATTATTTTTACATGTAGCATTTCGGGGCACTTTTTGTTGCAAGGATGGGTAGCGGTGATCACATGAACCTCAATATGGGCCTCCATAAAAATAAAATACTAAACAATTTTCGTGCAACGCCATAAGGAATTCGGACGGATCAACACTATTTGGCCGCCCATATTAAATTGATATTTCTCAGGACTACAGGGTTTCTTAAAACAACAGTATAAATTCCGCAAATAATTTATCGTAGAAGTCAGTAATATACTTCTAAAGGGTTAATAATCCTAGTAGGTACTTGCACCTCTACGCTACGAAATGACCCAAGAAACGGAGTCGAACGCCTCTAATATAATCCTGTAAGGATTATGCTCGACTGTTCTCAATCAGCGTAAGAAGTAACAAAGAAAGAATATACAATTTAATTTGTAAACACTAATTTAATTTCATAGAGTTGACAAATAAGATGAATCTTAATATATCTGTGTCCTACTGACAAATATGAGGTTTTAAAAACAATAATTGTTAGTTTAAAGAATACACATTCTGAAGGCTACGACAATAAAAACACAAAAGTAATTAAAGCTTGCAAAAAAAAAAAGCGAGTTTCTAGTGTTTTTAATTAATTTATCGATACGAACTCGTGTATTTCCTGACAAACTAAAATAATCAATAGTAAAACCACTTTTTAAAAAAGGTGATAGAAGTTATATAAATAATTACAGCCCAGTAATACCCTCATATCCAAACTGTCCAAGGTATTCGAGAAAATTATTCACGCTAAATTAATGAAATTTGTAATCAGATTGTTGTTATAAAAAAAACAGTACGGGAAAGACAAAAATCAACGCTACACGTTTGTTTTGATTTAATAATTAATATTATGCCAGGTCGTACTGAAAATAAATATACTTCAGCTTTATTTTTCGATATGTCAAAAGCCTTTGACTTCGTTTCTCATGAACAATTATTGTTGTATAAGCTAGAACAGAATGGAATCAGAGGCATAAAAAGGCATAAAAGGCATTTATTTTCTCAAAATTGATTCCTTTAGAATTCTTTTTGATGTCATTTCTTATACTACTAGATACTACTACCGTTGGATACTACTAGAGTTGGATAAGATCCGATTAGATCCTATTGTAAGACCAAATTTGTCCCCCATTTGTTAATAGCAAATAAATAAATATGAATTTCGCTTCATTGTTCTATCATGTTAGCTGTTGATTTGTAACAATTTTACTTGTGAATGTTTCTGGCATATAAAGAACTTTGATTTTGAGCTTAGCCCCACAGTTCCACCATCGCACGACACACCACAACCTAAATTATGACGCTCACCATCTAGTAGTGTGACGTTATTCCACGATGCAGTTTGATATAAAATGGATACGTTAAAAATAACACCCAAAAGGCCAGCAATTCTCGTGTGATTCTTCTTGGTGGGTTCAAGGGTGTTCCCCAGATTGGCGGTGATCAATTACCATCATGTGACCTCGTACGCATCCTTGTCCTAAAAAGTAAAGGAAATATTGTTATTTTTGCTGATCACAAATAAAGTAATGTGAACTCAAAAGCATATAAATTAAATTAACATATTTACAAAAGGACATAATATACATCGGTGGGCTGTTTAATTATTTTATCATCTCATTGTGTTTTTTGGAAACTTATTTTTGTTATCTTATCAATACTCAATTAATAAATAATTTTTGTTTTTTTTTTGGGGCTTACGACGACGACGACATGAGCAGGAAGTTCATGTGATGTTATCTTTTACATCCTGCCCATTGTTATCAATAAAATAAGATATTGAGTGCCATAACTGTCCAGTAATTATACTAGCTGTGGCGCCCTTCAAAATGAAACACAATACCGCTTGCACATTACTGCTTCACGGTGGAACAACTCACCCAATTACTCGAACTATCTGCTGTTTTAATTAGAAAAGTCCGCGCATCATCCCAATAAAGTACATATATACACTATATGCAATTGTTAAAAACCGTTTGTGTGTTACTATAACATAACTGACTTTCTTAATGATAAAACACCATGTTAATGGATCCACCCTCAGGCTATTATAAATAATAACTTTTATTGTATGATATTACATTTTAGCGATATTTCCATCAAATAAAAAAGACCAGCAGCATTTCTTGCGACCATTCTTCTCAAGTCTGAGGCATCCTTTTTCGAATGAGTTGATGTTTTTGACATTAAATAAGTCATTTCATGTTCTATTTTGAATAAAAATAATTGAATTTAAATTTGAAATAGCTCATAATTTCTTACGAACACATAGTGAAAGTATGCAGGTCAGAAATTGACACTTCCTTATCAGTTGTCAAACTGGTTTTATACCAGCTTACACATCACATAACAGGACTTTTTATATTTTAATAATTATGGCATCAACAAAGAAGTACATTAAACCATAATTAATTTGAATATTTTATAATTGGTCGTATCATCAATATGAATTGACAAAACAGTATTTTCTTTACATTTTTTTTTCACACTTACATGCAAATTATCTTGCCCCAAACATATATTCAATGTAGTAGCCATATTTTTAATCATACATAAATACATAATATATGAATGATAAATGTGGTAGAAGACACACAACAAAGCAACATAAAACCGCATAGGCAACATAAAACGGTTCCCCCCAGGAGAGCTATTAATAGCAGTTTTAAAATTTAGTGATACAGCAGGACCTCTATAATTTGAGCACCTCTGTGTTTCAAACACCCTTCTCATTAAATACATGCCTTGAATGGGCTGACCAAGGAGACATTCTTGTGCCAGAAATGCTTTTACGTAAATTATGAGGCAAAGCTTTTTATTTATCATTAAATAACCATGGCAAACTTAAATCTTGGATTTCATTCAAAAAGTTTAATGAATGTTACATTTATAGATGAATATACATTTCAAATTTCATCAAAATTTAAAATATCCTGTAAATTGTCAGTACTATAATCCAAATGGGTTTTTCGAAGTTTCTGTATTTACATAGCACCTGTTTAACACCATCATACAAAAGTTAGAATAACCATAAGAGTTAACCAAATAATATGAGTAATTAAATAACTCTTTATGGAGAAGTCTAAACTTTGAAATAAAAAATAAATAAATACCATTTTCAACCTGTAAATTTAAAAACCATTTGCAAAGGGTTCAGAAACCACTTGACTATGAAGTCATGTAAAACATATTATTTTGTGTAGGTTGTGACTAAATTGTAAGTGTCCATGCCACTGTTTCCATGTCTTTTATATTCACCAAGAACTCTCACAGTCACAGTCACAAAGATGCTAGAAACATCAACAATTTGATAGTTTCGGGGGAAAATGACCCACCCTCAGATTATATTGAAATGTCATCACAATAATGTGTTGTGGTTGAATCACATGCCACATTACACTATGAGCTGACTGGCCTTTATTGGAGATTTTTTTTTGGAACGAAGTTCCTTACGGCAGGCTTGGAGGGGATAGGGATTTTGCTGCGCGACCGAAATGAAAAAATGTGATAGTAAAACCGTAAGAAAAAATCTGTGGAAAAAAGTGCGTGGAATAAAACCGTTAAATGAGACATGCGCAGGCGCGACAGTCGCATACACAAGCCAGAAGTGTATAATACCTTTCTCTTTCTCCCTCTTTTTGTCGATTCTACATTAGCCGAAGGAACTTTGTACCTGGTGTCGCACGACACCACATCATTTTTTTTTTAGATAAAATGCATATTGATGAGTTCAGATCAGAAAAAATTAAGACTTTCTGGATCTATTTTCAAATGGTTTGCTGGTCTTATGATCAATGGTTTTGTATTTAATTCTTTCAAAATTATTATAGGGCTCCCATGAGGGTCCCATTGAGGTTCAATTCAATTAAAATTTTCATAAAATTTCTGTATGCTGACTATCTCAAAATATTAAGCCAATAACACCTCGCATGGATTTGAAATTACTTCAACAAGATTGAAACAGATTCAAGCAAATTGAATGATATATCTTTAAATACATGCTTTATAATGTAATTAACACATCTATAATTTAAGCGCTCAAGGCATATTCAATGTGAATGAATTTAAAAGGCTTGAGAATATGGTGTGATAAAGAATTAAGATTTTACAAACATAATATTATCTGGACAACACAACAAGAGCAATCAGCTAATCATTAGTAATACCAAAGTATTTAAAATTCATTACACAAAAAAAAAATTAAACTTATTTGTACACTCCATTTTGGAATGCTACAGCATAGTTTGGAGTATGTTATGATATATCTATAAAGTGTATTGAGAGTCAGCAAAAACATTTTATGTATCATATGTAATTATAATTATTTTTTTTAGCAAATTAGCTCTCAAGTTGCAAAATAATCACACTGGCACTTTAGAGGAATTTTTTTACTTGACTTTAGATCTTTGTTTTCATACAATGTTTTTAAAGGTAACATACTTTCTCCATACTTACATTAATACTACACTTACTGGGCCAAAATGCTGCTATTTCAATAGAAATCATTTCAATAAATTGACATATACTTGCTGTTTGTTCAATATAAAAAAATACTAAATTTACAAAAGTGACACACTTTGTTTTCATATTTTATTTTTAAGTTTCTATCATTATTATAGTACTTAGTAGTTCTTGTAGATTTTAATTTTTTTAATAGTATAACTGTCTTATGTTGTAGAATTTACTATTAATAATATTTTTTCTATTTATATATGTGTGTGCATGTAAATAGTATAATTTGTTAGTTGCCCTCACACTATTACATATTCTATGCCCTTACAAGAAAAATAAAAAAAGTTGATGTGCACTGCTTTGTAATATCAATGTACTTGATAGCAACATAAAAAAATATACAAATCTATTCGAATGATATAAATTAGAAAAATTTTGTGTGGTTCCGTTTATATTTTTTTATTTTGGCAATACAATAACAGCATTACTATTCCACTTTCTACTTATTAATAATGTAATTAGTAAATTAACATGTTTAAACACTCACCTTTCTGTGACTGGGACGGCCTTCGATTTTAGTTCATAAAACATAAAATCCTGTTGTTGTGTTGTAGTCATCTCCTCCAAAATCCTCTGATCATCACTGAAATCGTTAGTAAGAAGGGATGCGAGATCGTATCCCATATCTATACCGGACTCATCCATCGTAAATAAACAACACAGACACAAAACTAACACTTAAACACAATATTTTAAGAGTTCAAATCAAATAACGTTACCCGGTAGTTTTATTATGATTTAAAACTGATACTTTTACAACAGCCATCCTACCAGCTGTCTGATTATTGTTGTTATTTAGAACCAATAACCAATTTAAATGGAAAGAGGAGTAGATGAAGGGAAAAGAGATATGAAACAATCATATTTTCATAGAGAAAGGTTTTTATAATTTTTTGATCTGGTAACTAGGAATAGACAAACACGAGACAGTCCTTAGAACATTGACACTATAGAAGTAGTCCCCGCGTGCACCTTTAAGATAGCAATACTTCTAACAGGTGTAGTCTCACACCCATATTCTAAGTCGTAAACTCACGATTTCCTCGACTCGACTCAACCTCACTGAGGGGTTTTCATATTCACAGTTGTAATTTTTGTCCTTACCTTAAACACCTTCCTCACTCGAGGTGAGTTTGAGTCGAGGAACCAACTGTCAAATGTAAGGTTGATCGCCATCTACCTTGAGGAAGTTTATAAGTAATTGTTAGCTACAAAAGACATTATTTCATTAATTTTTTATAATGTCTTTCGAAAGTTTTATTGAATATATGTACGATAGTCCTAACGACTACTTATCGCGACGATATTTACGAGATGCAGAAAATCCGATGGAAATTTATGATGAAAATGAATTTCGAATAAGATTCCGCTTCACCAAAAATATTGTGGCAAGCTTTTTGTTACCCCTGCTCTTCCAAAATACTGGAGACAGCAATCGTGGATTGCCGATTCCACCCGTGATCCAAATGCTAGCAGCCTTACGATTTTACGCAACTGGAAACTTTCAAGTAAGTATTCTTATAACTTGTCTACATTCATAAAATTGCAATACAAAGCTTTGTATGTATACATTTTTACTTTAATCGGTATTTTTACAGATTGTTTGCGGCGACTTGCACCAAATAAGTCAATCAGTCGTTTCAAAGATTGTGGCCAATGTATCGAAAGCTTTAGCTTTAAAAATAAGGCGCTTCATTAAATTTCCTGACGTCCCTGAGCAAGCTAATGTGAAGATTCAATTTCATCGTGTTGCTGGATTTCCTGGGGTTATTGGATGCATTGATTGTACCCATATTCCAATAAAAAATCCAAACCGACAAAACGGCGAAGTATTTCGAAATCGTAAAGGTTGGTTTTCAATTAATGTGCAAATAGTATGTGGCCCTCGGATGGAAATATATGATATCGTAGCACGCTGGCCTGGATCTGTCCATGACTCTAGAATATTTAATAATAGCAGGTGTTATATGAGATTTGAAGAAGGGGAAATTGCAGGTTTACTGATTGGTGATAGTGGTTATGCACAGTCACCATACATGTATACACTAGTCCATAATCCACAATCACAACCTGAATTCAAATATAATAGGGCCCATATCAGTACTAGAAATATTATAGAAAGGTTTAATGGATATGGAAAAGAAAATTTGCATGTTTGAATAGAAAACTGCAAAATAATCTGTCAAATACATGTAATATTATAGTGGCATGTGCTGTGCTACATAATATTAGTATTGAGCCCAATCAAGAAATGATTGAACCCTTAACCAATCTTGCTGTAGTTCCAGTACCTCACACTGGTGATACAGCACGAGGTAGTGTTATAAGGGCTGCCTTTATAGCAAGACATTTTAGTTAACACCTACATCTTATTATGTTTTTATATATACATTTTTTTATATGTTACTTTAAGGAAAATTTAAATATTAATCTTTACTATTATTGTTCTATTAATAAGTTTGTTAAATACTGTTCACAACTAAATTTTTGGATGATTTATAAATGAATGAATACTAAGCAATAAAGTTTTTTATTACACAATAGAATTGAAATAAGCATATACATACAACCTAATACTAAATTAATTATCAAAATTTTTTATTTTTAAATATTCTTAAACTTAATTCAGCCTCTTCTCTTTTGGCTCTATTGCAGAGGAGAAGTTCCTCTGCAGCTTCTCTCTCAGTTTTGGCTTTGAGAAAAATCTCCTCTGCTGCCTTCACCATCCACTCCTTCTCAGCTATTCTGAGCTTATGCAGCTCCACTTCCCTTTTCTGAGATTTTCCATATGTTTGTTGACGGATATGAAATTCTTCTTGAATCACTCTGGTCCGTATATTTCTTGACTCTGAAATGTAAATCATATAATAAGACCTATATTGTAAATGTAAAACAACAATTTCAGACATTTATTGATTTTTTTTTTAAATAATAACAATAGGCCTGTGGTCTCCGTCTCTCTAACCATACCATCAATAGAGAACAAGTTAAACTGTCTACCCAGCCACTACCACTAACAACTGATAATAAATGTAAAGAGTTGCAATAAGTTATCTAAGCCCATCGACCAGTATTTAATCAGCATGGTGAGTTGAGGCTCTATATCCCCTATCTTCAAATAATAAGAAAAGACACCAGTGATGAACAGTCAGACATTAATTAAGTGGTTCATTATGGCAACTATTTTGCCTATTATAATGTGTTCAGGTATAACATTTATTTAATTTAATTGAATGAACATTCATTTTAAACTTTGACAAAATATTTTTATAACTACCTTGTGATGGAGCTGCACTATAATCAGTCAACCGGGACTCTGTCAAATGTGGAGGAGTGTTTATAATGTTTTCTGTAAAATTACGTATAACATTAATACTTAACAATAAACATAATATATAATAACATAATATTATTTTTTATAATTTTAAAAAGGTTGGTTATTTTACCTCTTTCTGACACATGTTCAACTGCTGGTACTTGAGATGACATGTCTAACAACATCACATCATCAATTTGGATTACTGCCAAACAGAAAAACAGTCATAAAAAATCACAAATGGCAATAAACTTAAAGCAGTAAGTACCAGAAGTACTTTAATGTTATTTACCTGCACTACAAGGTATGTTATCACTGTCGATTACATCTGCCAACTCCACATCTGTCTGTTCAGCGAGAGCATCCTCCAGTACAGGTACTAGGTATGTAAGCATTAGAGGAACCACCACCGGTCCTCATCCTTTCCCTTTTCTCTAAGGCCAACATACTTTTACGCCTGGTCCCAACATTTTTTAAGTTGAGCTTCAGTACTCTAAAAATAAAGTGATAAAGAAATAATTGCTCAAATGTTTCGTAAAGTTTGCCTTAAGTGAATACAATAGAATAAAATATATTTTCAACTACAGTAAGTACTTACTTTTGAATTCGTTTCTATGGCATTGTACTCCTCTGTTAGGCTAAGCCAGGGATTTTTTTAGCCACTGCGCTCCCCATAGTGGCTATCGAATTTAATTTGTATTTGATCACTAACTCCTGCAGACAAATCTTCTCGGCTTCATTGAAAAGCTGTCTTCCAGTTGCAGTCATTTTAAATAATTGCTCAATAAGGACAACACACGATTGAATTCACTTGTATACTGCGAAGCGAACAAAATATTTTCTTCTCCAAGCCAACCACTTCACAAATATCACAGTATTTTTTGCGCAAAACATGGGTTTTGTTTTCAAGTGCATTTAAGGAATTCGAATTACGCTGCGTTAATATTTGTTTATTTATGTGTTCGCTTTCATTTTACACTTCACTAATCACTTGACACAAGAAGTTGAAAGCCACAGATAAAAAATCGTCAATAATAAGGTTAGCATTCCTCCAAACGATGACGTAATTCATAAGTTTTACCTCGACTCACACTCATTCGAGGAACCTCATGAATTCCTCAAACTGACAACTATGAATACCAAACTTGAGTTCCTTTCAAGTCATTCCTTGAGGCCTCCTCGACTGAGTTCGAGTCGAGGGACTTTCGAGGTAACGACTTAGAATATGGGTGTTAGGTGCTGTCATATTATTATTATGACTAAAATTACCCCTCACGGAATTAAATCGTATAACATAATGTCACATACGCAACAGATGATTGGGAATGTAAATGAATTTAATATAATAATGAAAAGCATGTAATGACAATTATTATATTTATCATAGGACCATAACATAAAAATAAATTCAGAAAATTACTTATCATTGCCTATTAATATATGCTACAGTCAGAACTTTAATAATGATCAGGAAATATATTGTGTTATTTCTATTCACGTGTATTTATATACTTTAATAAATCTAAGTTTATAAAATATGTATAAAAACTATGTATTATATTATGAGATAGATACAAAAAAAATATCATAAACTTGGAGTGCCCCCTGCAACGGAGTCATACCCAAGGGCTGAGCTTTCGGTGGCAGGTCTGCAGACAGAGGCATCTAGTTATTTGATCTTTGAGCCAACCGCTTAGCGAGAAACGTTTGATATATTGATTGAGGCTCTTCGCAATAAGACCGCCATAAGAACTATTCAAGCTATTATAGTCGAGTCAACGTCTCGTTAGTCATCTTGTTAGCTAAGTTAAATTACTTGCTGAACTAGTCCTTCTCAGCTTTCATGAGGTAGTCTTTATATGGGATAGCGATTTTGGCGAGTTATATATATCCTGGCAACGGATCGGTTAATAACCACATTACCATGCTTATTTTTTGTTATTATTTGTGTTACATGAAATTGGACTGAAGAAATTGTTGCATGTTTATTTTGTTCCCATTAATCTGTTCGTCCTGTTGCTTTTATCCATTTTTTTTAGTATTGGATGTAATGGAAACCTGAAATAGATTATTTTGTTAATTATTTTACTGCACATTGTCCATCATCCTTACATCATGTTCCTTGTTTTATTTCTTTGTATTGATTTTTGCTCTATAGTCACCTATTTTTAGGAAATTTGTGGTAATCAAAATAAACATAACATAAAACAGTGACAATCAATATGCTGCCATAACCAAGATATAGTTTCACCCTAGTTATAGGGTAATGATATATATTAAACCTTATTTTATTAAATTAACATACAGAAGGTATTTATTATTAGTATTAATAATTTACAACGGTATATTAGTATGGAGTAAGGAAATTAGAACGAAATTTGAACGTTTTTCTATAATTGATAAAACAAAGGTCATGATAATTATGTGTAATAAAAATATAAACATAATTATTCTATTTCAGGTTTCCATTTAACCAAAAATTTAAAAATCAATGGAAAAATGCCACAGGATGAACAGATCTATGGGTGCCAAGTAAATATGCAAGAATTTGTTGTCTTACTTTTATGCGACACAAACGGCTAATTGAAGATGCAGTTCCAATAGAATTTATTATGTCAGTGCTTTATTGTTGCTTACAATAATTAAATGTTTATTGTTGCACTTCACAGTAACCCTGTCACTTATAAATTCGTAGTTATTAAGAATTTTTGTGGTCATTAAGTAGCTACCTACATTGTTTTTTGAACATTCATCACGAACCGGTTATCACCAATTGTTGATCGTCAATCATCAATCACCAACAGTTAATCACCAATCGTTAGTCACCAATTACAGTTATCGTAATCGTAATAGTTACCATAATTAATCATCGTTTCCATTAATCGTTAAGCGTTAAACTTTAATATTTGACGGTTAAATGGTAATCGTTTTCATTTTGTTTTTGTTATATAATTTTTTATGAAAATAAGGGACGAGACGAGCAGGACGTTCAGCTGATGCTTATCGATACGCCATACCCATTACAATCCAGTGTCGCTCATGTGTCTTGAAAAACCCAAAAATTCGGCCCGGCACTACATTTGCGCTCGTCACCTTGAGACATAAGATGTTGAGTCACATTTGCCCAGTAATTTCTCTAGCTTCGGCACTCTTCAGACCGAAACACAGTAATTTTTACACATTACTGCTTCGCGGCAGAAATAGGCACCGTTGTGGTAGCCATAATCTAGCTGGCTTCCTGTGCAAAGGAGCCTCCCACTAGTATATATATATATTTATTGTTATTGTCAATGTATTAAGGACCTACTTATGCAAAACGGAATCAATCCACACAATGAAAGTTTTGAGATAAAGCCGTTTTTGTCTTCATATTGTAAAGAGAAAAAATTTTTGCTATTTTTAATAAATTTTAGTTATAAAATTTGTTAAAATCCTTTTTTCTATGCACACAAATACAATATGGATAAAAATTATGAAGATTTTAAAAGTAATAAAAGAAAATCTCATTGGTTCCTTTTAGTGTGTTAAACTATCTGTGTGTGGGTTGGTTCTTTGTTATTTTATTGCCAAGCCATAACATTATTGTGAAAATCTTATATTTGTTTGAAATATTTTACTAAAAAATTAAAATATATCTTAAAATAATATGATAATAATATATAATAAAAATTACAAAAATGTTTGATTAATAATTAGCAAAAATACTTAATCAAAATGCGATTCTACTTCAAAATCATATTACCCGACAGACCCGAAAAGTCTTCTATTTCAGAATTTTCAGTAAGGTTTACATAGAAATCGTGTGAGACTTGCGGAATCTGGTTTAGCATGTTTTTAAAATCCTTTAAGGACAGTCTGTCCTGTTTGCCAAAATGTTTCCATTATAATATCATTTTTAACCATTATTTTATAAATATTGAGCCATGAAATTTTCTCTCCATTTTTCTTTCTATTAATCATGTTCTTTTCTTACTTTTATGATGACAGGAAATCTTTCTTTACATGCATTAATTTTGTTTTTACAAGTTTTCATAACCTGAATGTAAGCATCTGGTGTATAGAACCTCTGCCTTCCCAAAATCCATTTAGGAGTAGGTAAGCTATGCCCCAACTCAAGGAATCATATATTGATTTTTTCTAAAGTTTCATGTTCATAATGGCTTTAAGCATTAATATCAATTTTATATTGCTGTATTCAAACCAACACAAGAATCACCCCATAACAATTATATGTTTCACATTTTCACTAAGCATATGCCAGCTTCTCCTTCTACCCATACTTTGCAATGAGCTTCGTTGTTTGTATTGACACGAGAGTGGGTCAGGGATTGGAAATAATACTCCGCTTATAGAAACGAGTCTTTATTTGCGTTCACTTTTTCTGAACTTGCACTTGCCAGTCTTCCGCTGTTCCTCTTGTGGGCGGCGGTACCTTCAACGCGTCACAGTGCACCGAACACTAGGTCTCTTCTATCTTCTTCTTCATGGAACACTTCCGCTTTTCACTACTTCTTCTTTTCTTCTTCTTCTTCTGTACACTTTCGAGTCAGAACTAGAACTACCGTAGGCATTGGAGAGAGTATTGCTGACGGAGCTGTTGAAATTATCAATGTTTTGAAGTTCGACAACTCTCGTCATGTACGTTGCTGCACGATATGACGTTTGACAACTCTCGTCAAATAGTCGAAGCGTTGCTACGCGACAGTATGTACCTATACCTCAATTATATACCCAGGGTTGTCGCGGTAAACTTACAACGGTACAACGTTTTTTCTAGAAAAAGGGTCAGCGTTCCAACGCAGGGTTCATCGTTAGCAAGCCTCATATCAGTTTTCAAGAGTTTTGGTTTTGAAAAGATTTTGCGATATCTTGATGCACAATCTGCTTTTGTTCAATATTGGCTCTGATTTGTTACGATGACAATTGCAGCAATTGACTTTCAAAAAAATCACACATATTACATGTATTTTAAAGAGACTTGGAGTGCGTGTAGTTTAAATTTCGTAAAAAACAATTTGTTTACTTTTGCAGGAGACAATTTTTTCACGTTTGCCGTTTTCCCTTCACCGTTGTATAGCCCGTATAATATTTTTGATATTGTTATGTCTGTGCTCTAAAACTTATCCCCTTCTGTTTTTTCTCGGCGATAGTGAGATACATTGTCGGCAACCTTTTGACAAAAGTTTATCACAAACTCTTGCTTTCAAGAGATGCTCTATTTATTGCATCATCCATGCAGACCACGAATATCTGTAATGCAATTTTTGATCGCACCTTACAATCGTATTAATTATCCTTTTTGCAGACGTCTGTAATATTTTTACAAACATAATATCTCTACAAACTGACATACCATCTAGAAAGTATTGGTGTGAGTAGTACTTTATTTGTAACTTTGGTTTTACTGTCAGTTGTTATGTAAATAACACTTCACAGGTTGTTCTTTAATTAAAGCAGTTAAAAACATATTTTGCACTTGATAAGATCCTAGTGAGTGATACTTTTAAAATTGAGCAAACTTTTTTCTAGAGTTGACGTAAGATATGTTTAGAAACATTCGTTTTTTCCTTTCTTTTCGCGATAACCCACTGTATTTTGGTCTTTCATCAATCAGTAATAATTCGGTTTCGTAAACAGAAACAGGTTCTAAAGGTGATTTATCAATACTCTCCAAAACCGTCTCATCATCGAGTTTAGCAATTTCCTGTTGAGCACTGTGGGGTTCTAAATTAACTGGGTTCGGTTGGTGACTAGCAATCTCGTTTATTTATTCAGGTATTTGACTGAATTCTGCATGTGAAGTACTAGAGAAGATCTATCATCAATCGTGCCATAATCCCTATTAGCACAGTAGTTAGTATGTCTGACCAAATCATTGCTATAAAATATAATGTAGCTTTGCCACATCTCAAGTTTGCGATTATTGACATATCAGATACACCTTCAGTGCTGGAATTATACTAACAATCTCAATCTCAACAATAACAATCTCAACTGATCAATCGATACACATGAAACAATGAGGCAGTTGCCGGAGATAGGAGGATCATCAAGAAATCATTGAAATAAATTAAGAAAAAAATTGTGAATTACAATTATGAATGTAGGTATCAGTCATATCAGAGTAGTAAAATACTAGGGTTGTTCATAAGTGGACCACAGACAACATAAATTATTCTTAATAGGGCTAACATGGGGAATGGATCTTTTTAGTTCATTGCACAACTTCTGGTGGGTTGGCAACCCTGTCATAAAAATGTTTTGATCTGTCTAAATTATCAGATCATTTTGATCTTTACTGGGTTGATAGAAGGTACATTTTCAAAGCTTTCTGTAAACTTATCTCGATTTTGGCATGTGTGTAGATTGGTTGCTGTTTGCATAAGTAGGTCCTATTGTGTTAACAAAATTATTTTAATATTAAAGTTTTTTGTGGCTTCACTATTATATTTGTAGATAATGAACTGTGGACAAATCGAGTCAGCTCCATATGAAGGGTTCTATTACATCTATTTAGTGGTATTTAAAAATAATTCCACGGATACTGACGCAGTACCTTTATTTAAAATACCCGTGTGAAGGTAACATTTTTTCTTATCTACATTAGGACAATTTGGGAATTACAAATTCAATTTCTACTTCTGCTGATACTTCTTATTTTATTTCTTGAAATTGAAATTACTGTTATAGTTAATATACAAATATGAGAGATTTTCCAAAACATTACCTCTATATGATTCCATTCGCCTATAATTCACCAGAACAAACATAATCTTTTTAATTGATGCTTCATTTTATATATTACTTCAAAGTACATTTATTTACCTTAATATTAAAAGAGGTAACGATAATAACAATAAATATACAGTACGCGGAACGTCCGACCATTGCCTGGTTAGGAGTGTAGTGCCTATCCAAGGCCACGTCACAGACCACCAGCGATCCGCCGCATTTCAGCAGATATGGATATGATGCGTTCCTTTTTTGCATCCAACCCTTGGGGCAAGATTTATATCACTTCGGATGACCCAGTGCCTGCGCCGTTGCAGTAGTCGATGTGATATTACAGGGCATGGATATTTTAATACCAAGCTCTGTAGTAACGTACGGTGGCAGATCACAGCCCTGGTTCGGAAAGCCAGTCAAAGCAGCATCTGACTGCAAAAACCAGGCATATCTATATCTACTTGAGTTGCAGCGCTGGGTTCAAAGGATCCGAACTCCAAAGTTCTAAAGAAGAAATATAACCGTGCCTCTAGAATATTTAAGAGGCTAATCACCCGTGTGAAATCGAAGCACGTTGTAAAAATCGGAAAGCAGCTTTCCAGTTACCCGACTGGAACACGGAAGTTATGGTCATTGTCGAAAGTTGTTCTTGGTAACCTCAACCAGCCATCCCTGCCGCCGTTGCAATGACACCCTGGCCCATACGGAAAAAGATATAACCGATCTTCTGTGCGCTATTTTTGCCTCCAACTCAACTCTTGACGACAACGGAAAAACACTGCCAACCATCCCGCGGTGTCAGAGCTCTATGCCTAAACTAAGATTCAGACAGAAAATGTCGAATAGCCCGTGAACGCTGCAGTGCCCCAGGGCTGTGTGCTATCTCCCACACTGTTTTTTCTGAATATCAATGATATATTGGACACCTCTAGCATACATTGCTATGCAGACGACAGCACTGGTGGTGCCGTATATACGGGCCACGCAGGTCTTTCTCGGGAAATCGTGGACCAGTGCCGGGAGAAACTTGTATTGCACGGTAATACTTCAAGCCGGCCCACATTCTAGCACTCTACAAAGCGCAGAACCGACTACACATGGAGTATTAGTATTAATTAATACTCACGATTCGGATCATATTATACTTCTATCTGTATTTAAAAGGCATTGATCACTACAGAAAACGGTGCACAGAGAGACCGTAATCAGTTTTTTATCTCTTCTGAAAAAGTGTTTTATGAAGTAAAACTTCTTTAGGCGCGACTTGGGTGTGGTTTTATGAAACCACGGTAAAAATGAAACTTTTTTTCACATTATAGACATTTAAATAAAAAAATTTGGAATAATATGCCATTTAGGAGATAAAAATCGCTTTAAAAATCTTGAAAATTGGAATGATAATGGGAAATAATAAAAACAAACAAAATAACGTGGAGCACTGGCACAAACCTTTTTGTAGATACTCCATCCACATCAGAAGGCAAAGTCAGTACAATAATGGATACAACGCAAACGACATCTAGAATGACTTTGCTAACTAGGTAATGAGACGTTGAGTCGACGATCATAGCCCGGATAGTCCATACCTCGAACAGTCTTATAGCAAAGAGACTCAATCAATATGTCTGGGTTCTCGCTATGCAGTTGGCTCAGATCAGATACAGATGCTTCTAACTGCAGCCATGCCACCAGTAGCTTGGGCATGGTGCCGCTGCTGGCGGCACTCTTAAGTTTACGTTTTTTTGAGGCATAAAGGAATTTATTTTCTGAAAATTGATGCCTTTACAATTCTTTTTGATGTTTTTCTAATATACTAGATACTACCACTTCGGAAAGAAATGGCGCTCTGAGAGAGAAGAAGCGACGCAAGAAACTCTCCCAGCTTTCTTTTTTTTGCAATATGATATGTTGTTTTTTTAAATATTTAATATTTGTTCATTCTTACGAACACTTTTTTATTTCGGTATAACTGAACTGAACTTCAAATTCAATATTGTGCATCTTGTTTATCTTCAAAAAAAAAACTCACCCGTATACGCAAACGTCAAAGAAAAAATAAATGTCAAATAACAATAACAATTAACAAACTAAAAAACACAATTTACACATGTAGGTACGTAAAGTCAAATAGTTGTGAGTGTCCATTTGTCCTTGATTCCTTCGAAAGGCAAACACATAATTTATTCGCCCAGAAGACTCGCGATACACTGACTGAACATTCAAATAACGAAAAAAAATAAGTCTTTAATAGAGAATACCTCACAATTATAATTCATCGATACTTATTTAGTAAATACCTACCCAAGGCTAGGATACAACTATTTTTGTGTTATTCGAATGTTATAATAATTTTAACAAATTATAAATTTAATGAACTTAAACTTTAACTTAAAACTTAAAGTATTTTTTTACGATTAAACTTACGAAAGTACTGTTTTGTGAGTTGTGAGTGACTACAAGGGTTTTTTGATGTGGCAGATTCATGGTGTCGTCCTGTGACGACAGTACGCTCACTCGCATAAAAACTCGAATTGTTGGGGATCCAGTCTCTGTGAACGGCTAGATCACTTGGCGTTGCTGAGACTTTTCCGAACAACTGCTGCTGACCTGATGCCTGCCGCTGAATTCCACTTTCACACGACTCTCCACAAATCAAGATATCATTTCCACCATCAGGATGTCAGGCGTTCCCTTACAGTGCTTTTTTCAATGAACTTTCGACTTTGACACGGATATCTTTAAAATCAGCCTGTACACCTTTCTAAAATCCCGGCAACGCTCCTGTGATTCCTTTGGTGGTGTAAGAGAATGTGGGCGGCGGTGATCAATTAATATCAGGTGGCCTGTACGCTCATTTATCTGTTTAAAAAAAACCTGAGTAGCAACGGGTAAGTTGGTACGGTTTTTAACACTTAGATTGCTTTGTATTACATTACATGTAAGACATTAAAACACGTTATTGTTTATTTCTACTTTGTTCATAATTATTATCTGTTTACTATTTAAAGAAAAGAAAAATAATTCAAATACTTAGTGCGAAGTGTTTTAAAGGTTTTCACGATATTTCTAGAAATACTGTGTGCTAAGTATTTAAAGTTAAATAACTTTTTGAATCGGGTATTAATCGATATTATTAAGCTATTTATCAATAGATTGACCCTAAGCCCGTTCGCGTTCTTTCGGCTTAAGATGGTCCGACGCGTTTGAAGTCACCGCGCGAAACGAACAGCAACATCGCTTCCGTTCTGTCCGACAAACTGTCTTCGAATTTGCAGCGTGCGGGGTAACAACATCGCACATTTTAATGTGCAAAGATTCAAGTTCATTGAACCATTGACCCAGTGACACAATTATTATACATCACGTTGATATTGTCTCAAAATTAAAAGTCTACATTCTGACCTTATTAATGCACCGATTTCGTTCATGTTTTGTATATCGTCGGCAAATGCTATAACGAGTATGTTAGGCTACATTTAATTCATAAAAGCAAAATACATACTGTTTATAATTATCAAAACATGCTTTTCTATATTGTATTTAATTCAATTACAATGTTTCATCTGTTTAGTAACTGATATGATTTCGTACGATTTATTGCCATTCAGATAATTTTAATAATATAAATTGAACACATAGACTACTCAGTATCAAAAATATCGAGCTATGTAAAAAGGGCACGTGGAGACTACTTCTATAGTCTAAGGTATATACCAAAGAGTAAAATAATAGTTCGCTATAGTCTAGACTAGACGTGCGCATCTAAGAGTTTATTAGTGTGCGCATACCAGACGTTACCTTCTGCCTTGGCTTCATTTCATCTTCTATTTTAATTTTTCAAAGACAACGACGCTAGTAAATATTATATTTTTCGCGCTAGTTTGACAAAGTAAAATATTTCATTTGAATAACTTAGTAAATCATTTAGTTTCAGATCCTTAAATAATTTACTACTCAACATGTCTAAAGCACATCCTCCAGAATTAAAGAAGTAAGTATAAATTCAGAATTGATATTCAAATTATCACTGGCTTGTAGGTTAGATGTAATACATTAAAATGCTATAAATAGCTAGAGGGTTGATCCCTTGATGTGATTTTCTTTAAATTACATACTTAGGGAATAAATTAATATATCCGCATTTTGCAGATTCATGGACAAGAAGTTGTCTCTTAAGTTGAATGCTGGTCGAGCAGTAACCGGTGTTTTGCGTGGATTCGATCCTTTCATGAATTTAGTGCTTGACGAATCCGTAGAGGAATGTAAGGATGGCCAGCGCAATAATGTCGGCATGGTGGTATGTAGTGTTTAAATCCTTTAAAATGATGTTTACCAATTACTTATATGTTAAGTAAAATAAAAGTTCTCAATAAGTTCATTTGTCATTGGAGTCTTATCTCTCATGGTCATCAGTATCGCCACAAAATTTGTATTATGGTATATTAATACTCGTGTGTGTTAAATTTTTTATTTTTTATTTGTTATTACTCATTATATAGGCAAGTGAGCTTACAGGTTACTTGTATGTGAGTGATCAGCACCAAGTCTCAGACTAGCAGACTAATTGCTGACTGAGTGGCACTGCATTGTAATGGGCAAGGTATAATACTGACACCATCAGATGAATGTCTCAACACACCTTACTAAAGACAAACTTATTTGATATCCTTAAATATCAATGTGGAGTATTATAAAAGAAGTCATTTATTACTTTTACATAATAGAAGCCATTACTAATATTATATTTTTATTTTTTAGGTTATAAGAGGCAGCAGTATCATCATGTTAGAGTCGTTAGATAGAATATAGTTAACACTACAACTTTAGGTTAAGGAGTATTGCAGTGTTTGTTCAAATATAAGCTAATAAACTCTGATTTAATTATTTAATGTATGAGGAATAAATGGTAATGCTGTATCTGTTTTATATTTATTTCATCACTGGAAAGGCAAGATTGCTAAAGTGCAAAAAGTGAATTTTATAGGAGAGTGATTTAAACTTTTTTTTATGTTCAAACTTAAAAGGTGAAAAATCTTTATTAACTTAGTATCTATGTTTTTGAATAGACATATTGCCTATTATTGTTGTTCTTCTGAAGATAAATGGGCTTTAGCATAAATGCTCTGACCACTTTGTAAGTCAAAAACACTTGTCTCCATAGACATATTCATATACAACAAAACATAAATAATAATTTACATCCATTGAAATGTAGGAATGGATAAACAACTAACATGCATATCGGAATAATACAGTTTTAGTCATTATAATTTAAAAGTATTATTTGAGTTAAATTTAACTAACTGTATGAAGTGCAGGGAAGTGTAGGGAGTTGCGAAGCATAGGGTTGGGCCGGGTAGTGTTGTATATGTAGTTATATTCTGAGTTAAAAACAATCAACTTTTTTATGGAAGGGGAGCTCAAATGAGCATATGGGTTGCCTCAAGTTGAGTGATCACAGCCACCCTCATTTTGCAACACCAGAGGAATCACAGGAGAGTTGCCGACCTTCAAGGAAGTTGTATGCATTTTCTTTTAAGGTACCCATGTCATATCGTCCTGGTACCACCGCACAATTGAAAACCACACTGGAGGAATACCACAAATCCAGATGGTAGGGATAATTAACAATTACTGATTAATTCATGACATTCTGTGAGTTCACTCAGTATAACTAGGTAACTAACTGTATAGGCAGACAATTGGATCTGGTGTTGAGCGCTCGCAGTGGGGTGTTTGTGTGGGGTCGTGGATGAGGGGCTACAACCGGTGGACGCGTACAACCCGCCACTCGCAGTGTGCCTCACACTCGGCGCGCGCTCACCTCACCTCCCGTACCACCCGCCGCTGACATCACCAATGAATAAGTGCGATTTTAGCGTAAAGTACCATCTGTTGCAATGAAAGCGAACTACAACGTTGTTAGTTGTATGATTCACACGGAACCCCGGATTGTGACATCACCAATGAATAATTGCGATTGTAGCGTAAAGCACCATCTGTTACAATGAAAGCGAACTACAAACTTTGTTATATACCGCATACTTGTATGATGTAGGAAAATGCTTTCAATACGCTTTTTTTTTTCGAGAGGAGTAAAATACATTTACGTATTGAAGACCCCGGAACGGGGCCCATATGTCGAGCTCGGGTACCCCCTACCGACTAAAAACCTCCTCTGTGCTGATGCCCTGAAGGCTTTTACAGCGAAGCCGGGCGGGGGCCTTGGAGGCCGAAAATGTAGCTCACAGGCGCGGGGGGTCTCGGAAGGAGACTCGAACCTCGGACCGCCTGCTCACTAGGCTGGATGGAGAGAAGATCACTAACGATCTAATATAGTTGTTAGTCCAGTGGACTCTAGGTTTGACGAGACTTCGCACTCGCCGGCAAGTGCGGTGATATATGTATGTAAGTATGTGTGAGTGTATATAAGTGTGTGACTATTTGTGTGTAGTGTGATTTGTGATGTGAGTGTGAGTGGTGTTAAACGATTACAGGACGAGGACTATCTCGTCGGGCTTCTATCAAAGTGTGTGAATCGTATTATATTAGGTTGTGTCCGCTGGAAATCGTCAAAGTGACGAGTGGCAGCGGTTTGATGCACACGGCCGCGCCTACGTCTTCGAGGGCGGTGTGGTTGGTTTGGTGTCGATGTTGGTGATGGTGCTGGTGTCGCGTTCGCGATCGTAATATAGTCGTCCGGGTCGACTAGTACGTGTCGAGGTCTCGGCCACCTTATCAAAGTAGCGTCGCGATATCTCCTTGAAATTTTGAGCGATGGTCGGCAGCTCAAGATCGCGATGGAGATCTACGTTACGAACGAACCACGGCGCTCCGGTGGCCGTGCGCGTGAATCTATTCTGAACCACTTGCAAACGCCGCAAGTGGCTCGGCGGCGCGTGGGCAAACACGATGCTTGCGTACGACATAATGGGACGTACGATGGTCTTGTACAATGTCACCATGTGTCTGAGCGGTAGTTTGTTAGCGGCTAAGGACAAACCGGGCTCTATTGCAAACCGTGCTGATATGTTTATTGTTTTGCGAAGTTCATGTTACTGTTGAACGTAACACCTAAATATTTATAATGTTGGGCCCACGGAATAGGGGTCCCATATTATTTAACAATAGGTATAGGGGCCAAAGATTTTATTTTATTAGTATTACCAAAGAGTACCGCTGCACTCTTTGAGGGATTGACTTCAATCCGCCATTTTCTGAACCAGTCTCCTAGTTCATTAACGGCGGCCTGAAACACTCTTATATGAGTCGCGAGGCGCCCCCGAGTGGCGCCATAATAAAGAGCCGTGTCGTCCGCGTATTGTGCGATTTGCACTTTCTGAGGCTTCGGGAGGTCACTCGTGAAGAGTGAGAAGAGGGTCGGGGACAGAACTGAGCCCTGAGGCACTCCCGACCTGATGGGTCGGGGCGTGGATAACGTGCCTTCTACTCGATAGCGGAAGCTTCGATCAGTAAGGTAGGCTCGTATGATGCGCACGAGCCTGTCTGGCATACCCAGTTCATACAGCTTAAAGATTAAGCCGTTATTCCATACCTTGTCGAAAGCTTTCGCGACATCGAGAAATACGGCCGCTGTAACTGTACGGTATTGGATTCGTTTGAGAATATACTCAGTGAGTCGCCGAACCAAACTGATGGTCGGGTATCATGTTCTGCTCCGCGATATAATATTTGAGGCGCGCGAGAATCAGACGTTCGTATAGTTTACCTAAAGAGTTAATTAAACTAATGGGTCTATAACTACTGGGACAAGTTTTACGTTTACCAGGCTTGGGAATACCGATAACAATGGATTCCTTCCACTGTTCGGGGAACGCGCAATGTAATAGCAGTATATTTAAAACGGTTTCTAATAAATTAATGAGTGTGGGAGGCAGGATTTCAAGAACCCTGTTATTTATAGAGTCGGGCCCCGGGGCCTTTTTGGAGTGAAGCTCCCTAATAATTCCTTTCACCTCTATACTAGAGGTGGGTTGTATTGGCTCGCCTGATGGGCTATGAGAGATGCGACGTTCAACTTCACAGTTTACTTCATTAACATGGGCTGGGTTGGTAGCTGCGTTCGGGGTGCACTGACTCTCGAGACTGTCGGCAAGGCACTCCGCCTTGTCCCCTTCTTCTCTTCTTCTCAGTGAGCAGCTCTCTGACTTCTGGTGGCAGTATTAGCCGATGCGGTTGCATTGTAGGCACCTGCCTGTTGCAGGCCTCCATCTTGTTGTGGATGTGAGATGTCACACAGGAGATAGCACTCTGGGCTACGTCAAGCGAGTCAATGACGTCAGGTATTGAATCCAGGTGCTCGGACGTTGTGGTCTCAAGTTCCTTCTCCAACCGTTGCTAGTCGATCGCTGTGTTAGTGGGTGGCTGGTAATTAACGTGATTCAAGCATAAATAACTATTATGCAACTGTTGTGTAATAAGGGTTATTAAAACACGAATGTGGATTTATCTCACGAGGCGAAGCCGAGTGTGATAATAGTATCACATGAGTGTTTTAATATCTAATTATCAACAGTTGCATACAAGACTTTATCTACACCCAAAATATGAATCCTCTAAAAGATTCTGAAACAGGGTAGCTTACTGCTAACATTAAAACAGCCAGTCCTAGTACTAACCTTATATCATCCATTACTGTTTATATACAAATAATTATTTATTTATTTATTTATTCAAGGTCCACCAACACTGAATACACAAGACAATAATTCATATGATTGTAACATAAATTTCAAAAATCGTGTTCCTGCAATTACAGGTGAACACATCATGCCCATTAACATACAAACAATTTAGTTGCTAATTATATAAAAGTAAATTGAAGTCCTATAACGCTAACATGTTAAAACAATATAAAAACTATAATAAAAACAACTAACTAAACAACAATATATAAACTAAGTATTAATTAAAGAATTTTTTATTTTAGTATTAATTTACATTTTGTTTAGTGCAATAATTAAAATTCACATAAATATTATGTTCTTTTGCAGCGTTTAAAATGAATCGCTCATTTTTTGTAAACAAAGCAATAAATATATCTAAGAAAAATGGCGGGGATTCGAATAACCTATTTTTTTACGGCGCGCGACGTTCTGGTAGTGTGGAACGCGCGTAAACGAAAATGTTCTATTTTTGAAATTCATACAGATACCACGCATCGAGCTGTAAGAATGTGGCTGTCTGTTAAAACTCTTTGAGCATGAAGGGATTGAAAAAAAAATAGTAGTGTTGTTATGAAATTCAGTACAACATTACAACACTCGTTTGGATGATGTAATGGTTATTAGAACATTGGGTGTTTTAATGTTGGCAATAAGCTAACTGTTTCAGAATCTTTAATAGAGAATTTAAAGCATGGGTGTAGATAAATAACTATTAAAACATCACAAAATCCACAGAACTTATAGTAGGTTATAATAATACTATTTTGTAGAACTTACTTGTAATAACGGATTTGCAATATTTATAATAAGACGTGGTATTTGTGCGTGTGTGGTTTAATGAGAGTGCGTGTGTGTGTGTGTGTTTGTGAATGACTTAATTTAATCTTCCTTAAGATTTTTATTAACACTCCTTATAAAGCAGCCTTTACTGTTATTAAAAAGTTCAGTTCTGTTGAAATGTTTATTATAGCTGCATAGAGTGCGACAGATTACCGAATTTTCATAATAATTAGTGTGACTCAGCGGGACTTGGAATAGAGACGTGTGTCTAGTGCGAACTGACGGCAGTCGTAATAGTATGAAAAGTTCAGTTAGCTCTGTACTGTCGATCCTACCATGAACTATGTAATGAAGGAAAGAGAGATCCAGAACCTTGCGCCTGTCTTCAAGTGACATCATATTATGAAACCTACAATATTCGGGGTAGTCCACATAATTATGTTAAGCGCGATAGTTGAGATGTTCTAAAAAGCTTGTATGTTTTCAATTTCTTGGACATGTGTTATGTATCGTGGGTTCCATATATTGCTGCAATATTCAAGAATACTTCTTACGTAAGCCTAATATAGTATTTTAATACATTTTATGTCTAAGAAAGGTTTACTGACGCGCAGAATGAATCCCAAATTTTTGTATGACCTGGTGACTATTTCTGATAGGTGTTAATTGAAGGTCATTTTAGTGTCCATTAAAACTCCTAGGTCATGGATTAGGTTAGTTTGGTGAATGATCGTGCTATCTATATTATAATTGAAGTTGATGATGCTTTCCTTTTAGGTGAAAGTAATAAACTTGCATTTGCTTACTGGTAACGCCAGTTGTCCAAATAACACACAACCTTTTCCTTAACCCCTTACACCTTTATCCTAGCAACTTAGCCGGTACAAGTTAAGAATAAACCACGAGCCGTGACATCTATGGTCGTATGGCGTAACACACATTCCGTCAAGTAACCGCACGCGAAGGTTGAGCTCCCGCAACATTTAAGTATAAATCCAGGAAATGCTCGTAGTCCCGCGACATATATATTGTGGTTCGCCAGCACACTCAGGCGAATATAGAAGAACCCAGGATCTTGCACAAGGGGTGAGCACCGGCTATTCCCTTTACTTCAATGATTCCTGTTCTGTTCACCTGAGTACCCCTTTTTATTAATACAGTCCACTTTAAATTCCCTGGCGCAACCACTAACATTAATTTTTATTTTATTAGCATTATAGTAATTGCTCAAATAATTTAGGTCAGTTTGGAGTTTAAGACAGTTTTTTTTCGAGAGGAGAAAAATACATTTACGTATTGAAGACCCCGAAAACGGCCCCTATGTAGGGCTCGGGTGTAAACACAACCTACCGACTAAAAACCTCCTCTGTGCTGATTGTCCTGAAGGCTTTTACAGCAAAGACAGGCGGGGGCCTTGGAGGCCGAAAATGTAGATCACAGGCCCGGGGCGTCGAGGAAGGAGACTCGAACCTCGGACCGCCTGCTCACTAGGCTGGATGGAGAGAAGATCACTAACGATCACTTATATCTGTTAGTCCAGTGGACTCTAGGTTTGAAGAGACTTCGCACTCGCCGGCGAGTGCGGTGATATATGTATCTAAATATGTGTGAGTGTATGTAAGTGTGTGACTATTTGTGTGTAGTGTTATTGTAGGTGTGTGATTTGTGATGTGAGTGTGAGTGGTGTTAAACGATTAAAGGACGAGGACTATCTCGTCGGGCTTCTATCAAAGTGTGTGAATCGTATTATATTAGGTTGTGGCCACTGGAAATCGTCAAAGTGACGAGTGGCAGCGTTTTGATGTACATGGCCGCGCCTAAGTCTTCGAGGGCAGTGGGGTTGGTTTGGTGTCGGTGATGGTGTTGGTGTCGCGTTCGCGATTGTTGAGCGATGGTCGTGCGCGTGAATCTATTCTTAACCACTTGCAAACGCCGCAAGTGGCTCGACAGCGCGTGGGCAAACACGATGCTTGCGTACGACATAATGGGACGTACGATGGTCTTGTACAATGTCACCTTTTGTCTGAGCGGTAGTTTGCTTCGCTTGCACACAAGTGGATACAGGCGGCTATGGACAAACCGGACTCTATTGCAAACCGTGCTGATATGTTTTGCGAAGTTCATGTTACTGTTGAACGTAACACCTAAATATTTATAATGTTGGGCCCACGAAATAGGGGTCCCATATAATTTAACAAAAGGTATAGGGGCCAAAGATTTTATTTTATTTGTATTACCAAAGAGACCGCTGCACTCTTTGAGGGATTGACTTCAATCCGCCATTTTCTGAACCAGTCTCCTAGTTCATTAACGGCGACCTGAAGCACTCTTATATGAGTCGCGAGGCGCCATAATAAAAGCCGTGTCATCTACATACTGTGCAATTTGTACTTTCTGAAGCTTCGGGAGGTCACTCGTGAAGAGTGAGAAGAGGGTCGGGGACAGAACTGAGCCCTGAGGCACTCCCGACCTGATGAGTCGGGGCGTGGATAACGTGCCTTCTACTCGATAGCGGAAAATAAATACTTATTCATATATTTAATATAGTTCGTTGTTACCGACTCGCGTATTGTTGTTTTTATTATAATTGTATCTCCCCTCTGACTCGGGCAGCGGGGAGTATCAATGTACCAATAATCTAAAAAATATGGCTGAACAAGCCGAAAAAGTAAGTAGCCTCGGGAGCTACATATATCTTAATTACCCTGAGGTATATGCCGCATATGAAAAGGGGCAGCTCGACACAACGGGCGGCTTCAAATTGGTACTCCAACCGGAAAGGCGATACGGTATCTACATGTCTGACCCGGAGTCAGACATGGAACTAGAGGTGCCGCGTGATAGCGCCCGGGCCGCCTCCGTAGACCTCGCGTCCACCTCCGCACCAGCGGAATGTGGAGATGATGACGGATTCTTAGAAGTCGTCAACCGTAAAAAGAAAAAGCGCGGAAACGTATCGCCTTCTTCGCCGGCGTCACCGACGCAACCGGCAAAGCGGCCCGCTGCCGCTTCCTCTCCCACTCCCGCCGCCAAGCCAGTGGTCCCAAAACGTCCCCCGCCCATCTTTATAGGGGACAGGGCCCGCTGGATGGCCACTAAAAATAAAATACCGAAATCGCTCTCCTACGCAGCGAGAGCGTATCAATCATTAAGAAAGGTGGAGACTAGGGAGGTAGCGGATCACCGCGCCCTAACCTCCGAGATATGAGTGTGGGCTTCCACACTTACAATCTCCCGGAGGAGAAGCGACTAAGGGTAGTCCTCCGAAATGTGCCCAAGGAACTGGACACAGCAGACGTCCTTGAAGACCTCAAGGCACAGGGCTTTCCTGTGCAAGAGGTACACCGCATGCGTGGACACGTGTCCAAAAAGCCAATGAACCTGGTGATCGTCATCCTGGAACTCACCAAGGAGGGAAAGGCCATTTTCGGCATTAAGGCCGTATGCTCCTTACAGGGCGTACGCCGAGGTGCCATATAAAAATAAAGGGCCCGGTCAGTGCCACCGGTGTCAAATGTACGGGCACTCAGCGCGAAAGTGCGAACACGCCCCGCGGTGTGTCAAGTGCCTGGGAAGCCACGGCACTGTCAAATATCCGCGCCCTAGCCAGTGTGCGGAGCCACCAGCCTGCGTTCTGTGTGGGACCGAAGGGCATCCAGCGAGCTATCGCGGATGCCCCAAGGCACCCAAGCCAACGCATCGAGACCAGCCCAGGCGCCGCCCGTCTCAGGGCACTACGTCACGGACGTATATTCCCGCTCCGCCACCAGGTCCAGGTCACCACCAACGGTCGTTACAACCAAGGTAGCCCCGGTCACGCCTACTGCGCTTGTCGCGGCTCCTGCGCCTGTCGCGGCCCCTGCGCCTGTCGCGGCCCCTGCGCCTTACTCGCCCGACAAATAAACATCGCGGAGCTGCAAGCCCTCGCCCGCAAGATCAGGGAAGTTCAGAGCGACGCTCAAGCCGTTCTCGAACTAATGTGTGAGAACATCGACATGTTCACAGCATTGTCCGACTTTCTGTATCGTAAATAACATTCGCGATGGCTTATAGCGGACGGCTTAAATCTCACACGCTCCGTATAGCGTACTTTAACGCTTACGGACTCAAACCGCAACTAGACTTGGTCAGGGATTTCGTTATCGAACATCAGTTAGATCTTTTCTCGATTCAGGAGACGCTCCTGAAACCGAACGTTCGCGATCCGCGTACGCAAATTACAATCTAGTTAGGAATGATCGTGCCACGCAGCGCGGTGGTGGCACCTTCATATACTTCAGGAGGTCCCTTCACTGTATTCCTATCGATCCTCCAGTGCTCACCAACATTGAGGCGTCCGCCATCCGAGTCAATATGACGAAGTACCAGTCGATCACTGTGATATCAGCTTACTTACCACCTAGTAAATTAATTCTAGAATCAGATATCAATTCTTTACTCAGCCACGAGGCTGCTGTTATTGTAGGTGGTGCCAAACACGCCAGCTGGAACAGAAGATTCCCTAACAGAAACGGCAGACTGCTAGACTCACTAACAGACACACTACACTTCTCGGTTATGGCTCCCTCCGAGCCAACTCGATACCCACATAACGTAGAACACAGACCCGACATACTTGACGTTGCTTTATTTAAAAATGTAACACTTAATGTAAATTCAATAGAAGTAGTTCACGATCTAGACTCAGACCACCGGCCGGTCATTGTAAACCTTGGCCCGCCCCTGAATATTATGTTCTTTTGGAAATTAATCGCTCATTTTTCGCAAGCAAAACAATAACAATATCGAAAAAATGGCGGGGATTCGAATAATCTACTTTTATTGCGGCGCGCGACGCTCTGGTGGTGTGGAACACGCGTAAAAAAAATGTTCTTTTTTTGAAATTCATACAGATGCCACGCATCGAGCAATAAGAATGTGGCTATCTGTGCAAACTCTTTGAGCATGAAGGGAATGAAAAAAAAAATAGTAGTGTTGTTATAAAATTCAGTACAACATTACGACACTCTTTTGGATGATGTAATGGTTATTAGAACATTGGGTGTTTTAATATTGGCAATAAGCAAACTGTTTCCGAATCTTTAATAGAGGATTTAAAGCAAAGGTGTAGATAAATAAATAAACGTTCACACGGAACCCCGGATGATGACATCACCAATGAATAAGTGCGATTGTATCGTAAAGCACCATCTGTTACAATGGAGCGAACTACAACGTTGTTAGTTGTATGATTCACACGGAACCCCGGATTGTGACATCACCAATGAATAAGAGCGATTGTAGCGTAAAGCACCATCTGTTACAATGAAAGCGAACTACAACGTTCACACGGAACCCCGGATTGTGACATCACCAATGAATAAGTGCGATTGTAGCGTAAAGCACCATCTCTTACAATAAAAGCGAACTACAACGTTCACACGGAACCCCGGATTGTGACATCACCAATGAATAAATGCGATTGTGGCGTAAAGCACCATCTCTTACAATGAAAGCGAACTACAACGTTCACACGGAACCCCGGATTGTTTCTTTATTTTTTTTATTTTTTCGAGAGGAGTAAAATACATTTACGTATTGAAGACCCCGTAACCGGGCCCATATGTCGGGCTCGGGTGTAAACACCCCCTACCGACTAAAAACCTCCTCTGTGCTGATAGCCCTGAAGGCTTTTACAGCGAAGCCGGGCGGGGGCCTTGGAGGCCGAAAATGTAGCTCACAGGCGCGGGGCGTCTCGGACGGAGACTCGAACCTCGGACCGCCTGCTCACTAGGCTGGATGGAGAGAAGATCACTAACGATCTAATATATCTGTTAGTCCAGTAGACTCTAGGTTTGACGAGAGTTCGCACTCGCCGGCGAGTGCTGTGATATATGTATGTAAGTATGTGTGAGTGTATATAAAAGTGTGACTATTGTGTGTATTGTTATTGTAGGTGTGTGATTTGTCATGTTAGTGTGAGTGGTGTTAAACGATTACAGGGCGAGGACTATCTCGTCGGGCTTCTATCAAAGTGTGTGAATCGTATTATATTAGGTTGTGGCCGCTGGAAATCGTCAAAGTGACGAGTGGCAGCGGTTTGATGTACACGGCCGCGCCTACGTTTTAGAGGGCGGTGTGGTTGGTTTGGTGTCGGTGTCGGTGATGGTGTTGGTGTCGCGTTCGCGATCGTAATATAGTCATCCGGGTCGACTAGTACGTGTCGAGGTCGCCTCTGTTTGTTCAGACTGTGGTCTAGAGGAGTGTAAGCACATGCCTCCCTCACCAAGATATTAGTATGCTCAGCCACCTTATCAAAGTAGCGTCGCGATATCTCCTTGAAATGTTGAGCGATGGTCGGCAGCTTAAGATCGCGATGGAGATCTACGTTACGAACGAACCACGGTGCTCCGGTGGCCGTGCGCGTGAATCTATTTTGAACCCCTTGCAAACGCCGCAAGTGGCTCGGCGGCGCGTGGGCAAACACGATGCTTGCGTACGACATAATGGGACGTACGATGGTCTTGTACAATGTCACCTTGTGTCTGAGCGGTAGTTTGCTTCGCTTGCACACAAGCGGATACAGGCGGCTAAGGACAAACCGGGCTCTATTGCAAACCGTGCTGATATGTTTTGCGAAGTTCATGTTACTGTTGAACGTAACACCTAAATATTTATAATGTTGGGCTCACGGAATAGGGGTCCCATATTATTTAACAATGGGTATAGGGGCCAAAGATTTTATTTTATTAGTATTACCAAAGAGTACCGCTGCACTCTTTGAGGGATTGACTTCAATCCGCCATTTTCTGAACCAGTCTCCTAGTTCATTAACGGCGGCCTGAAGCACTCTTGAGTCGCGAGGCGCCCTCGAGTGGCGCCATAATAAAGAGCCGTGTCGTCCGCGTATTGTGCGATTTGCACTTTCTGAGGCTTCGGGAGGTCACTCGTGAAGAGTGAGAAGAGGGTCGGGGACAGAACTGAGCCCTGAGGCACTCCCGAACTTATGGGTCGGGGCGTGGATAACGTGCCTTCTACTCGATAGCGGAAGCTACGATCAGTAAGGTATGATGCGCACGAGCCTGTCTGGCATACCCAGTTCATACAGCTTAAAGATTAAGCCGTTACGCCATACCTTGTCGAAAGCTTTCGCTACATCGAGAAATACGGCCGCTGTAACTGTACGGTATTGGATTCGTTTGAGAATATACTCAGTGAGTCGGTGGGCTTGTTGGGGACACCAGTGAGCAGTCTTGAGACCAAACTGATGGTCAGGTATCATGTTCTGCTCCGCGATATAATAAAGAGGCGCGCGAGAATCAGACGTTCGCATAGTTTACCTAAAGAGTTAATTAAACTAATGGGTCTATAACTACTGGGACAAGTTTTACGTTCACCAGGCTTGGGAATACCGATAACAATGGATTCCTTCCATTGTTCGGGGAACGCGCAATGTAATAGCAGTATATTAAAAACGGTTACTAATAAATTAATGAGTGTGAGAGGTAGGATTTTAAGAACCCTGTTATTTATAGAGTCGGGCCCCGGGGCCTTTTTGGAGTGAAGCTCCCTAATAATTCCTTTCATCTCTATACTAGAGGTGGGTTGTATTGGCTCGCCTGATGGGCTAAAAGAGATGCGACGTTCAACTTCACATTTTACTTTATTAACATGGGCTGGGTCGGTAGCTGCGTTCGGGGTGCACTGACTCTCGAGACTGTCGGCAAGGCACTCCGCCTTGTCCTCGTCATCGAGGGCCGGCAGCAGTCCCGGTCTGTCTAAAGGAGGCATTACTGTAGGCGGTTCCTGTTTGAACGCGCGAGGCAGCTTCCAGAACGCCACGTGCGTCGGCTTCAGGTCGCTGAGCAAGCGGTCCCAACGATCGCCGCGGAGTTCCGCAATCCGTTCCTTTACCACTCGCTGTAGATAGCGGAGGTGACGCCTATTCTCGAGTGTTGGATACCTATCATATGCTCTAGTGGCTCTGCGCTTCTCAGTGAGCAGCTCTCTGACTTCTGGTGGCAGTATTAGCCGATGCGGTTGCATTGTAGGCACCTGCCTGGTGCAGGCCTCCATCTTGTTGTGGATGTGAGATGTCACACAGGAGATAGCACTCTGGGCTACGTCAACCGAGTCAATGACGTCAGGTATTGAATCCAGGTGCTCGGACGTTGTGGTCTCGAGTTCCTTCTCCAACCGTTGCCAGTCGATCACTGTGTTAGTGGGTGGCTGGCAATTAACGGGCGGGCCAAGGTTTACAATGACCGGCCGGTGGTCTGAGTTTAGATCGTGAACTACTTCTATTGAATTTACATTGAGTGTTACATTTTTAAATATAGCAACATCAAGTATGTCGGGTCTGTGTTCTACGTTATGTGGGTATCGAGTTGGCTCGGAGGGAGCCATTACCGAGAAGTGTAGTGTGTCTGTCAGTGAGTCTAGCAGTCTGCTGTTTCTGTTAGGGAATCTGCTGTTCCAGCTGGCGTGTTTGGCGTTAAGATCGCCACCTACAATAACAGTCGCCCGGTGGCCGAGTAAAGAATTGATATCTGATTCAAGAATTAATTTACTAGGTGGTAAGTAAGCTGATATCACAGTGATCGGCTGGTGATTCGTCATACTGACTCGGATGGCGGACGCCTCAATGCTGGTGATCGATAGGAATACAGTGAAGGGACCTTCTGAAGTATATGAGGGTGCCACCACCGCACTGCGTGGCACGATCATTCCTAACTAGATTGTAATTTGCGATACGCGGATCGCGAACGTTCGGTTTCAGGAGCGTCTCCTGAATCAAGAAAAGGTCTAACTGATGTTCGATAACGAAATCCAGCTAAAACAAAATATATGATTTTCGGTACACAGAATGGTTTAAATACAATTGAGCGATACAATCTTGATATAAAAATTAATAATTATAAAATTGAACGTGTGCATGAAGCAAGAAATTTAGGACTGATAATGGATGAAAGTCTGCGATTCGAAAAATATATAAACTTGACAATTTCAAATTGTTTTTATCGTCTTAAAGTGTTATATAAATTAAGACAATACTTAAATTTAGAAACACGCATACGTCTGTGTGATGCTCTCGTCCTTTCTAAATTTAATTATATGGACACCGTTTATGGACCACGACTACTGAGTAAAACTAAAAATGCCATACAGCGAGTGCAGAATGCGTGCGCTAGATTTTGTTGGAATATTCCTCCCCGTAGTCACGTTACACCATATCTCAAAGAGGCAAAAGTACTCAAGATGGACGGAAGAAGGCATTTACACCTTGCTGTGTTACTCTTTGGCATAATTGCTTGGAAAACACCAGCATACTTATATCAGAAGTTAGAATGGCTTGGACAGCATAAAGCTTTGAATATGGATACGAGGTCAGCTTTTCGTATAGTAGCTATTCCTAGCCACCGAACTGCTGCGTTTCGGGGAAGTTTTAGAAATCAAGCGACCAAGTGCTGGAATGATTTGCCAGCTCCACTTCAACTTAGTAATACCATTCAAAATTTCAAAATAAGAACTAAAAATTACCTACTTAATGATATTTATAAACCTGTTTAACTGCTTGTACCTCTTTTAAATTTAATATTATAATATTAACATTTATAGTAACCATAATATATATTAAAACTTATTTATTATTAATAACCTCATTTTTTATGATTTTTCCGTCGTTAAGATCTAAATGATCTTCTTTTAACGTTTTTTTTTTTTATTTATTTATATATATTTTTTTTTAAGAGTTAAATTAAAAAATGAGATCTATACTGCATTTATTTATTTATATTCATGGACTTATATTCATAATTATAATTTAAAAATTACTAGTCGCTGCTACTCCCAGACTCAATAATGTTGGGGCTACTGAAAACCAGTGCTACAGGTGCCAAACCTTTGGTGACATTCACTGCCGCACAGTACCTTTTTCGTTTTAAGCTATAAATTGTATTATTTAATTTGTTTTATTTGTTAGTTCTAAGAAATTATTACTTATTTTGGTTTGTATCATTTTAATAATTGTGTGGTGGTGGTTTTTGTTATCAATAAATTTTTATTCTATTCTAAATCCCTGACCAAGTCAAGTTGCGGTTTGAGTACGTAAGCATTAAAGTACGCTATACGGAGCGTGTGAGATTTAAGCCGTCCGCTGTTAGCCATGCGTAGCGAATGTTATTTACGATACAGAAAGTCGGACAACGCTGTGAACATGTCGATGCTCTCACACATTAGTTCGAGAACGGCTTGAGCGTCGCTCTGAACTTCCCTGATCTTGCGGGCGAGTGCCTGCAGCTCCGCGATGTTAATTTGTCGGGCGAGATTGCACATAAACGCTATATCGGTAGCGGCGCCGTTTTGACGTGGCGCGGGCACGGCAGGCCTCGGCCGCGGGGCCGGTGCCGCCGGGCAGGAGGCCAACGGTGGCCTGTAAGGCGCAGGGGCCGCGACAAGCGCAGTAGGCGTGACGAGTAGGGGCTACCTTGGTTGTAACGACCGTTGGTGACCTGGACCACGCATTGAATTGCGGTGGCGGAGCGGGAATATACGTCCGTGACGTAGTGCCCTGAGTCGGGCGGCGCCTGGGCTGGTCCCGATGCGTTTGCTTGGGTGCCTTGGGGCGTCCGCGATAGCTCGCTGGATGCCCTTCGGTCCCACACAGAACGCAGGCTGGCTCACACTGGCTAGGGCGCGGGCATTCGACAGTGCCGTGGCTTCCCAGGCACTTGACACACCGCGGGGCGTGTTCGCACTTTCGCGCTGAGTGCCCGTACATTTGACACCGGTGGCACTGACCGGGCCCTTTATTCTTATATGGCATCTCGGCACGTACACCCTGTAAGGAGCACACACACACACACATACTCACGCCTTGTTCCCGTCGGGGTAGGCAGAGACAATAGAATGCCATTTGCTTCTATCCTTACAAACCTCTTTTGCCCTTGCTGCCCTGTGCTGCCCCGGGGCGTAAAAAGAATAGGGTAGTCCCAGGTCCAAGGGTGTCGTAAGAGGTGACTACGGGCTTTTTGAAAGTGGGAGAGTCACGCTGCTGTCTTATGACGTCAGCACAATCGGGCCAGACTCGTCCGGGTTACTTACCACACTCGCACAGAATACCGGCGTGAAGTAGCGGCCTAGTGCCGCTATGTTTCGCATAGGTTAGTGTCGAGGACCGGAGGCCATTCCCCCCCGTTCTCCCCCCCCCAACAAAATATGAGAGCGGTATTTAAAGAGAAATTACCCCAGGAGGGTACCGGCTCTTGTAGAGCCGGAGAATCCCTCCCCGAGCATTCGCGCTCGGGCTGCCCCTCGTATTCTGGGGAGGGCACAGTACCGCGTATGTCACAGGACAAACAGGGCAGCAACACCACGGCACCCCGCTCCACGCTTAATGTGAACTTTTGTAACATCCGGGGAATTCACTCCAACTTAAACGCTGTCCACCACCACCTTGAGACGGCACAGCCGGCCTTGTGTTTCCTTACGGAGACGCAGGTATCTCGACCTAGCGATACGTCATATTTAACGTACCCCGGGTATAAAATTGAGCATAATTTTTTGCCTCATGCCGGGGTATGTGTGTACGTTAGGGAGGATATCTGCTGTCGCCGTCTCGGCAATTTTGAGGGTAGGGACCTGTCCACTCTCTGGCTCCGCGTAGATTTAGAGGACCGCGTCCGCATCTATGCGTGTGTCTACAGGTCCCATAGTGGTAACGCAGAAACAGATCACCTCTTGGGCTGCGTTCAAGCGGCATTTGATGACGTGCTTGCTCAGATCCCCTCCGCTGAAATCGTAGTCTTGGGTGATTTCAACGGGCACAATGCCGAATGGCTTGGATCACGTACCACAGACTACGCAGGGCGATCTGTGCATAATTTTGCATTGGCGTATGGTCTGTACCAATTGGTTGAGTCGCCGACGCGGCTCCCGGATATGGATAGCCACATGCCGTCCTTATTAGATCTTCTGCTGACTACACATCCCGATGGTTACCAGGTCTCTGTCGACGCCCCTCTCGGAACGTCCGACCATTGCCTGGTCAGGAGTGTAGTGCCTATCCGACGCCAACCTCGCAGACCACCAGCGACTCGCCGCGTTTGGCACTACAAGTCAGCAGATTGAGAAAGGATGCGTTCCTTTTTTGCATCCTACCCTTGGGGCAGGGTTTGCTTCCCTTCGGATGACCTAGTGCCTGCGCCGTTGCAGTAGCCGATGTGATACTGCAGGGCATGGATATTTTTATACCAAGCTCTGTAGTACCGATCGGTGGCAGATCACAGCCCTGGTTCGATGCGTCAGTTAAAGCAGCATCTGACTGCAAAAAACAGGCGTATCGAACTTGGGTTGCGGCGCTGGGCTCAAAAGATCCGAACTGCAAAGTTCTGAAGAGGAAATATAACCGTGCCTCCAGATTTTTTAAGCGGCAAATCGCCCGTGCGAAATCGAAGCACGTCGTCAAAATTGCCGAGCAGCTTTCCAGTTACCCGACCGGAACACGCAAGTTCTGGTCGTTGTCGAAAGCTGCTCTTGGTAACTTCAACCAGCCGTCCATGCCGCCGTTGCACATGAGGAATGACATCCTGGCCCATACGGCAAAAGAGAAAGCCGATCTCCTGTGCACTCTTTTTGCCTCCAACTCGACTCTTGACGACAACGGAAAAACACCGCCGACCATCCCGCGGTGTCAGAGCTCCATGCCTGAAGTACAGTTCCGACAGAAAACTGTTAGGCAAGCTCTGTTTTCGTTGGACGTCAGGAAGTCGAGCGGGCCGGATGGCATTTCTCCAATCGTGCTTAGAACGTGTGCCCCTGAGTTGACGCCGGTGCTAACGCGTTTATTCCGGCACTCTTATTCAAAAGGCGTAGTCCCTGATTCATGGAAGTCAGCCTTTGTCCATCCGATCCCAAAAAAAGGAGACAGTTCGGATCCGGCAAACTACAGGCCTATTGCTATTACCTCCCTACTCTCCAAAATCATGGAGAGCATAATTAACCGCCAGCTCTTGGTATACCTTGAGGGTCACCAGTTGATCAACGACCGGCAGTACGACTTTCGCCATGGTCGGTCGACTGGCGATCTTCTGGTATACCTAACACATAGATGGGCGGCGGCTATTGAAAGCAAGCGGGAAAGCCTGGCAGTTGGTCTGGATATAGCGAAGGCCTTTGATCGTGTATGGCACAAGGCGCTCCTCGCAAAACTTCCATCATTTGGGCTTCCCGAGAGCTTATGCAAGTGGACCTCCAGCTTCCTCACTGGGCGCAGCATACAGGTCGTTATCGACGGTTATTGCTCGAATCCCAAGCCCGTGAACGCTGGAGTGCCCCAAGGCTGTGTGCTATCTCCCACGCTTTTTCTTCTGCATATCAATGATATGTTGGACACCGCCAACATGCATTGCTATGCAGACGGCAGCACTAGTGATGCCGTATACACGGGCCATGCAGGTCTCTCTCGGGAAAACGTCGACCAGTGCCGGGAGAAACTTGTGTCTTCTATCGAGTCCTCTCTCGAGAAGATCGCGGAATGGGGTAAGTTGAACCTTGTCCAATTTAACCCCCAGAAGACTCAAGTTTGCGCGTTTACCACTAAAAAAAACCCATTTGCCGTATCACCGCTCTTCGAGAACACTTCCCTCAAAGCCTCGCCTGGTATCGGAATACTGGGTCTTGAAATCTCGAGCAATTGCCAATTCCGTGGCCATCTGGAGGGCAAAGCCAAACTGGCTTCAAAGAAACTGGGCGTCATAAATAGATCACGGCAATACTTCAACCCCAGTATCAGCTCGATCCATTTGACCGCGTGCAACGCAGAGCAGCTCGAATTGTCGGGGACCCAGTACTCTGTGAACGGCTGGATCACTTGGCGTTGCGTAGAGACGTCGCTTCATTGTGTGTCTTCTACCGCATTTATCACGGGGAGTGTTCCGAAGAGCTTTTCAACCTGATTCCTGCCGCCGAATTTCACCTTCGCACGACACGCCACAAGTTATATCATCCCCACCATCTGGATGTGTGGCGGTCCTCCACAGTGCGGTTTTCAAGGAGCTTTCTTCCTCGTACCACGAAGCTGTGGAATGAGCTTCCTTGTGCGGTGTTTCCGGGACGATACGACATGGGTACCTTCAAGAAAAGCGCGTACACCTTCCTTAAAGGCCGGCAACGCTCTTGTGATTCCTCTGGTGTTGCAGGAGAGTGTGGGCGGCGGTGATCACTTAACACCAGGTGACCCGTACGCTCGTTTGTCCTCCTATTCCATAAAAAAAAAACCTCACGCGCTTCCTCTACATTCATTACTCTTTTCATACATGCTCGCCGGTTGCGGGTGCTTCGGACCTCTCCTTTTCTCAAAACGTCCCCAATTTGATCGACGGATGTTCTACGAGGTCTCCCGCGACCGGCTTGCCCACACACACTTGCCTTATATTTGATGCGTCATTCTTTTTCACTCATTCGCTCCACGTGTCCAAACCATTTAAGCATTCCTTTTTCAGTCCTTGTCACAACATCCTCTTTCAAACCACAGCGCGCTCGTATTACCGCATTCGGAATTCTATCAGTCAGTCTTACCCCACACATACTACGCAGTGATCGCATCTCAACTGCGTTAATTCTGCTTTTATGATTCTTCTGCCATACCCAACTCTCACTTCCGTACATTAACGTGGCGACAAGCACTCGATTATGTACAGCCATTCGCGCTTCTATTGGCACAGTCTTACCGTTTATAAAGGCATGCAGCGCTCCATTCACACAATTTCCCGCTGTCACTCTGCTTTCAATATCACCTTCATATCTTCCGTCTCTTGTAAACATGCTACCCAAATATACGAATTCTGTAACTTGTTCTACCCTTTCATCTTCAATCGTGATAGTACACTCAGTCAACCTTTCATCCTTCTCAAATACCATCACTTTCGTCTTTCTTGCATTTACTTTCAAACCTCTCTCTTTAAAGCTCCCGTTCAAACAGTCAACCATTTGTTGCAACTCATTTACCGATGATGAAAAAATGACTTGATCATCGGCGTACAGGGGGCACTTAACACACAACCCTTCCATATTGATTCCACATTGCATTTCTCTCACATCATTCATGCATCTATCCATGAATAGGTTGAACAACCAAGGCGACGCTACACAACCCTGTTTGACACCTTTGAAGATATCAAACCAGCCCGTATAGGCACCATTAACACGGTAGCACAGGCTTGAGAATCCCTGTACAGAGATTTCAGAACCCTTATCAGAAAATTGTCCACCCCATACATAGATAAGACCTTCCATAATTCCTTTCTATTCACCCTATCATATGCCTTTTCCAAGTCTATGAACGCGCAATATACTTTCTGGTTTTTTGCCAGACAGTTTTCAGTGATGCAGCGTAAGGAAATGACTTGATCCGTACATCCCATTCCCTTCCGAAATCCCGCTTGCACATCCCATACCTTGTCATTAGTCACATTCATTACTCTTTCAATCAATATTCTGGCATACACTTTTCCAACAACACTAAGAAGGCTGATCCCGCGATAATTTTGACATTCCTTCTGCGAGGAATTAATTTATAAAGGCAAAGGGCCTTTATAAATTGGGACAATAACTGCCTTCGTCCAATCGTCTGGAACTTGACCCTGTTTCCAACATAAATTAAAAAGGCGATGCAGCAGGCTCACTATTAGTCCATCGCCAGCCTTCAACATTTCGTGCGGAGGTGGACGCGAGGTCTACGGAGGCGGCCCGGGGGCTATCACGCGGCACCTCTAGTTCCATGTCTGACTCCGGGTCAGACATGAAGATACCGTATCGCCTTTCCAATTGGAGTACCAATTTGAAGCCGCCCGTTGTGTCGAGCTGCCCCTTTTCATATGCGGCATATACCTCAGGGTAATTAAGATATATGTAGCTCCCGAGGCTACTTACTTTTTCCCCGCTGCCCGAGGCAGAGGGGAGATACAATTATAATAAAAACAACAATACGCGAGTCGGTAACAACGAACTATGTTAAATATATGAATAAGTATTTATTAATAAGACGCGACGGGGGCGTGCCCTGATGGGCCGTTACACGAGTTACTGCAAATCGTTGAAAATAACAAAAGTAGAGTAATAATAAAAAGACTACTACTAAGACTTAGCTCTTATCCTGCGCCGACGGCTGTCTTTGCTGCTTCGGTGCAATCAGGACCGACCTCCGGAGACCCGACACTATCACCAGAACTGCAACACACAATTAACGTGCCGTATCACTATTACAAACAAAACACTTAATAATAAACGCTCGACGTTCCGCGAAGGGACCGAGCAGGTGCAGGACTCTAGGAATCCCGAACAATAGAGTGCGATAATAATGACTCGCCCGTGGCCACAGGTGGCCAGAGCACGTAGTGCAAGACGCAGGTAATAAAATATTCGAATAAGGACAGATAACGGAGCACAGGTGTGCTCGGTTTGGCTGCCTGAATCGAACTGTGACCCCGGATTGTAACATCACCATTGAATAAGTGCGATTGTAGCGTAAAGCACCGTCTGAAACAATGAAAGCGAACTTCAACGTTGTTAGTTGTATGATTCACACGGAACCCAGGATTGTGACATAACCAATGAATAAGTGCGATTGTAGCGTCAAGCACCATCTGTTACAATGGGAGCGAACCACAGCGTTCAAACGGAACCCCGGATGATGACATCACCAATGAGTAATCAATCAATCAATCAAATTCTTTATTTGCGTATAAACATGTTATGTTACGATGGTATAATCTTACAGTTTCACATGTTGCGCCAGGCTTAACTAGGCATGCAAATTAATTTAATGCAGTAAATAGTATAAGGTAAATAACACGTAACAAGATTAGATGATATATATGTCTACATGTCAGAAACCATTAATATTAATTATCATAATACTAAAAAATTATACAGAATTACAGACTCACATAATAATAAAATAATAACAGACTAACATAATAATAATAAATAATGTCTAATTAATAATTAACAAAAAGATTCACATTTTATGTTATGACATTACTCGCGTTCAGAAATTCATTTATCGTATAAAATAGTCGCTCACTTAACCAGTGTTTAAGTTTTTTCTGAAAAAGTCTTTTATTTAATAATTTTAAATTAATGGGCAGTTTATTGTATATTCTCACACTCATAGCAAGACAACTCTTGTCATACTGCAAGGTCAGTGGGATTTCGTCGAAAATTAGTCGATTTGGATCCCGGCGGTTTCTTTGAGGGTTAGTGTCACAAACATTCTTGAATAAATCACTATTGAATTTCACATATACACACAGTTCATAGATATAAAGACAAGCAAGTGGTAATAGTCCAAGTTTTCCAAACAGAGGTCTACAAGACTCATCAGGTGGCACGTTGTAAATTGCTCTCACACATTTTTTTTGCGATATAAAAACCCTAGAAATATTTGTACAATTACCCCACAGGAACAGTCCGTAACGCAAAACAGAATCAATGTAGGGTCAGTAGTTCAACAATTAACCACTCGTACATAATTAGCCTCGTTAACATTTGGCAAACGTGACGTTGCCACCTCGTGCAATATTTAAATTCGGGCGGCGCAAACGATATTTACCCCGCTCCCTAGTTGGCGGCGAGCTCTTGCGTCGAGTGTATGTGTCATAGTCTTGGGTGGTGTGAGGACGATATTATTCGAAAACGGTGAAAAAAGTAAGCCAAAAATAGTAAGTATTTTTTCGTTTCACGTCTTATAGATAACAATTTCATAAACTTTACTATGTTAGCCTTATAAATATGATATCTGTGCATCTTTTAATGTAGATATAGCGTGCGTCGTTTTAGTAAGTTGAAAGTAACATTCCCTTTTCTGTATCGGGAGGTGGGTCGTGCACAGTTAACCAAGCCAGCATGTCCAACAGTTAACCATGGTTAGCTGTGTCCATGTTTATTTTAATGTTTTAAATTTAATACTCGTTACAGATGGGCCGGGTTAAAGCGACCACTAGAAAAAAGGGAGGGCATACGGGACAATCTATGAAGAAAGCACTAGAACTAGTCAAAGCTGGAATGAGTATTAGGCAAGCAAGTAAAGAGTGCAATCTTAAATATCCAACGGTTAGATTATATGTGCACAAATACATTGTAAATCCACATGTTCGCTTAACACAAAATTACGCAGTCAATACGATTTTTACACCTGAAGAAGAAGTAAAAATAATAGAATATATTAAATATTGCGCTGAAATATTTTATGGTTTAACTACTAAAAATTGTAGACGTGTTGCTTATTAAATGGGAAAGCCAACAATATCAAAGTACCCGCGTCCTGGATCAAATCAGAAATGGCTGGATTTGAATGGCTACGTTAATTCAGAAAAAGACACCCGGAAGTTTCTTTAAGGAAACCAGAAGCCTGCAGTTTGGCAAGGGCAAGTGCTTTTAATAAACACAATATTGAATCATTTTTTCACAATTTAAAATCAGTTATGGGGAGACACCCAACATTTGCAGATGGCACTAGGATTTACAACTTAGATGAAACTTCAACTACCACAGTACAAAGACTGTCTAAGGTATTAGCACCGAAACGCACAAATGTATCCAAAATTACAAGTGGAGAGAGGGGTACCCTTGTCACAACCTGCTGCATTGTTAATACAACCGGACAAGCTTTGCCTCCGGCTATGGTTTTCCCCAGGAAAAAGTTTCAACCTCACATGTTACATGGAGCGCCATCAGGTTTAGCTGCTGCTTCTCGGTGGATGAATGCCGAGATATTTGTAGATGTAATGAAACACTTCATCAAACATGTATCAGCTTCAAAAGAAAATCCTGCACTTTTAATTATGGATAATCATGAGAGTCATCTTTCGCTTGAGGCACTGGACCTTGCTAAAGCTTCAGGAGTCACTGTTTTAACCCTTCATCCACACACCACTTCAAAACTTCAACCACTTGACGTTGGATTGAACGGTCCATTTAAGTCATACTACAATGCAGCAGTGGATTCATGGCTATTAAGAAATCCGGGACAATGTTTAACTATTTCCTATATTGCAGAATGTGTGGGAATCGCATATATGAAGGCGATGACTCCGATAAACATAATCAACTCATTTAGGAAAACTGGTATATTCCTATTTGATCAATTTATATTCACAGAGGTTGACTTTATGCCTAGCCCGGTGACGGACAGCTCACATACCTTAGAAGACATTGAAAACCGACAGGGTGAAAAATCTCCGTCACCATCTCTTCTCGATAATGTTGATCCGGAACTCAAAGACTCAAACGAAGACAAAGATATCACGCCTCCAGGAATTGTCACACCCGAAGCGCCATCTCCATCTATAGTTGAGAATAACAATTCGCAACTTGATTCTCCCGACGGCCCAGATTCCCTTAAGCAATTAATGTGTTCGTCAAAATGTTGGTAATCAGCCAGATTCATCCAATATCCGAGATAATCTCCAAATACCGTCTCCAACTGTTAAAAATATTCATCCACGTGAAACTCTTCAACCTACTCCTTCGACAAGCAGAAATATTACTGCACTCCTGGAATTCATGCCTCCAATAAAAGCAAAACCTCGTGATCCAAAAAGACGTAGAACACCTGGAAGAAGCATGATAGCTACGGATACTCCAGAAAAAAGATTGTATTGCCGCTAAGAGAATAAAAGCGAATTAGAAGCTGATTAAAAATGTCAAGCAAGACCTATTCACCCAAAATACTAAAAAAAAAGACAGGTAAAAATAAGAAGAAACCCAACATTGCCAATAATCCAGAGACATCAGAGGAAGAAGAATTTGTAGCGAGTGGAGAATCGTCTGGTGGTGAGGAATATGTCAGTGAAAACGAATTTGAGTATGGTGAAATTATACTACATGGCAACTTCTTACCATTGACTCGAGATCCAAGGGAGCAAGAATATGTCGGCGTGTTATTTCCATTTAAGAAATCCTCTGTTTATTACGTTGTCAAAATTTTAGAAGACATTTATTATTTTTCTGTGAGAAGTATATTATTTTATTGTTCCTAAAACTGTGATTATCGTAAAATTAATCCTACACAATTAAGACTGTTAAGACTTTAGTAGCTATTTTCATCAGGTTTCGTGATGCGTAAGTGTCATAGTATCGTAAAACACCATCTGTCCTTGACCACCTGAATCTTTGATCTGAGTATATTTTATTAATTGAAGAATAATAAGCAAAGAATAAGCGTTTTTTCATTATATCAAAACTTGTTTTATTTCTTTATTTTTATGTCCTTAACATATCATAATAGTCATTTTTAACCGACTTTAAAAGGTTCTCAATTCGTCGGTATTTTTTTTATGTTTGTTACCTCAAAACTTTCGACTGGGTGAACCGAATTTGATAAATTTTTATTTGAAAGCTGGTGCTTCCCGTGTGGTCTCATTGTAATTTGGTTCAGATCTGACAGTGGCATTCATGAGAAAACCATAAAAGTCTTAAATTTGCTATACATACGTATAGCAAAGTGGATGATAAATTGATGAATAACTCAATATCGCGCCAACCGATTTCAATGATTCTTTTTTTATTGGAAAGTATATACTTCAAAGATAGTTTTATGAGGGTTTGGTTAGGTTCTGATGACGGAATCCATGACAAAGTAAAGGAACTCTTCAATTCTTAGGAGCAAATTAACGATACTCGGCCAAATCTTTTTTATGCTATCCGGATATTTAAGTCATATACCATAACATAGTTATGGACAAGCAATTGTCGTAGTCGAATATGATGATCAATGGGACTCCTTAACGACTTACAGTAACGGTCCGATCTGTGCCAGAATTTCTAATCAAATTGCAAAGCGCTTACGTTCATTGCTGTATTGAAAAATTTTGTATATCTACACATATTTATACAAATTGTTACTAGGCACAAAAAGGCATTTATTTTCTCAAAATTGATTCCTTTAGAATTCTTTTTGATGTCATTTCTAATAACTACTAGATACTATTACCGCTTCGGTATCAATAGCGCTCTGAGAGAAAAGAAGCGGCGCAAGAAACTCTCCCAGCATTCTTTTTTTGCGCTCTTTTCAATAAAAATATACAATATTGTATATTTTTCAGTCATTTCAATCTCTATAAAATAATCACAATCTAGTCCCAGGCTGTCTAATCATTTAGATATTTAGTAGTGGAGTAATAGGATTTACGACAGAGCCATTTTTTTATAAAACATTTAAATTTATTTATAGATAATGCCTGAACAGTGGCAGTGGCCTCTATTATAGAAGTGTATACATTTACCCTTATAGCTATTATATATCTTATGAAGCCTACTAGAATTAGTTACAAGCAATCCCTTATTTCTAGTGTTATAATAATGAAAATCACTATTCAGAGCAAACAGGTGGCGATTTTTGTGAACGTTTATTAAATTTTCATAAATATACTGACAATGAACAGTCATAATATTCATTTCTTTAAATTTTTCTTTGAGAGACTGTCTATAACCAAGCTGATACATAGCACGAACAGCTCTCTTTTGCAGAGCAAACACTATATAAGTGTCAGCAGCATGACCCCATAGTAAAATATCATACGTCATGATGCTGTAAAAATAACTGAAGTACACTAATCTAGCGGTCGCAACATTCGTGTACTCTCTAATCTTCTAACTGCATATGCCGCAGAGCTGAGTCTATCTGCTAGATGGGCAATATGTGGACCCCACTGAAGCTTTTTATCTAACGTGATACCTCAGAAGACCATAGTTTCGACAAGTTCCAATCTCTGGTCATTTATAAGTACGTTGGTTTGTACCTCCGCTGTGTTTGGTGTAATGAACCGTAAACACTTTGTTTTTTTACTGTTTAAGTGCAGATTATTCGTCTCAAACCAATGCACTATCTTTGAGAGTGCATTGTTTACGTCGTCATCAATATCTGCACGTCGCTTTACTTTAAAAATAAGTGAAGTATCATCAGCAAACAATACAATCTCATGGCTATCATCTACCACAAACGGTAGATCGTTAATATATATAAGAAACAAGAAAGGACCGAGAATAGAAGCCTGTGGTACACCTATTCCCACAGGTTTACCCGAAGAACATTTGCCATTTACATCGAATATCTGAACTTTTTCGCTTAAATATGATTTAAACAGATTTAGGGCTCTATTTTTCACTCCATAATGCTTTAGTTTTGGACAAATGCTTTGGACAAATCACAAAAAATGCCCAATGCATCCTGTGACTCTTCCCAGGCGTCAAAGATGTGCTCAATGAGTCTAGTACCCGCATTAATTGTTGATAAGCCCCTAGTGTTAAGTGAAAGCAAATTGATTTTTGTTCATTAATTTACAAAAATGCATTTGTAGCTGTTGAAGCAAAAGTTTTTCAAAAATTTTACTAAAAACAGGCAGCACTGAAATATGTAGGTCTGCAATTAGCAGGGTTAATTAGAGACCTATTAGGCAAAGAACTGCCCGATTTAAACAAAAGTATAGTTTTGCTGTATTTCATGAGGTCAGGGAACACACCCTCATCTATGCATTCATTAAATATTATTGCTAATTCAGGTGCTATAATGTCAAGTATGTATTTTCCAATATAAGTCGAATGGTATAGGTCTTTTGTATTTTTTAGGTTAATTAATTTGAAGATTTTTATTATATCGCTACCTGTAACATACTTAAATTTCAAATCAGTGGAAGATAGTGGTACATGTAATTTAAGCATATCATGTGTTGCTTTAGGTGAAGAGTTAAGGTCTTTGGTCGTGATAATCGGGATTTCTGAGAAGTATTTATCAAATTCATTTGCAATTTATATTTCCGAATTTATAACGCGATTATTAATATTTAAAAAGATAGAGGTGTTACGGCAATTCGATCTATCAGTTTCATTTTTAATTACACTCCAAGTCGCTCTTACTTTATTATTACTGTTTTTAATTTTATCTGCAATTTAACGTGTTTTCGCTTCATGACAAACTACATACTTTAAAGAGCTTGGAGTATTTTTTTTTACACATATTTTAAATTCTTCACTATTATTGTAATGTTTCTCATAATAAAGGTCATATAAGCTTTTTCGACTTTTGTGGATACCCACTGTTGCCCAATCATTAAAACAATGTTTGTTGTTTACTGTCACCGTTACTGGAGTAAAAATCCTGTCAATTTACTCACAGAAGGAATTGAAAACTAAGTTATAGTGAAAATTAGCAGTTTCACCTCAGTGTAAAAAGGGTATCGTATTTACCAAATTATTTCTAAACCTCTCAAGACGGCTACCTGTAACTGGTATAATCGTCACCTTTTTTGGTCTGACATTGTCCAATCTTGAATTTACTTTTATAAGTTGCCCACTATGGTCGGACTGAAGATTATTAATTATGAGTTTACTAGTAATAGTAACATTTGTTAAAATGTTAATATTACTAAATAAACAAGTTGCTGTTGTAGAAGTGATTCTACTCGTAGTAGGTTCCTAAAATACTTTGAACAAATTAAAACTTATGTTTAGTTTTCCGAGAACTCATCAAGGGAATAGGTGGAAGTTACAAAAAAAATCCCTCCTAGGTATATCGGAAACAAAATCAAATAACATGATTGCAATATTTAAGACTAATACTAGTTAGGTACTACAAAGATAAATACACTAAAAAAACAAAATATCTATACGTATAGCAAGTAGTAATTATATTTACTAGCAGGAAGTAGAATATAAGAACTTGTAGCTGTACCTACATCCAATAATATCAATTAATACAAATGTCTAATATCTAACTTGTAACGTAGCATTATAGATCGTAGAAATATTAATCGTGCATAATAACTGTAATAAGCGTATGCCGAAAGATTCGTTCTGAACAGAACATTTTATTTTATATAACGTAATATTAGCTCTGATAAGAACCATTTCATAATGCTGTACATCAACTCATAGAATCATACAGATCATCAGTAGTCATCTCATCGATGTACGAGCATCGTCACGTTCTCTCGACGACCGCAGATATACTCACGTGATCAGTCATATGCTCCGCGTTACACAACCGTACAGCAAGGCCGAGCGGACTCGACTGACGCGTCGGGACTCGGAGGTCGATCGCTATTTGTGCAATTTTAAGCAATGAGCGACAGCGTAGGTGCTGAATGCTCATTGACATCGTATGATCGAGGTTCGACGCGAGTTTACACAAACCGCGTTCTCTGGCCAGCTTACTGCAATAGCACTAGTTTTAGAGCGAGAGAGAACACATAATATTATTCTCAATTCTTATTGAATGAAACGTTTTACTATTGGTTAAAATGTAAGCTTTAGTATTGGTGTGTATTTTCTGAACTTGTAAATATTTTTTAAGTAACAATTGTAATTGGGTAACTAGTTTTAAGGATTTTGTATATATGCATTTTAATAAATCATATCTTCCACATATTCCTCACAGTCAAGCAGTTGTTTTATTTAATCGCCAAACGCTCAGTCTCTAAAAACTTATACCTGTACCTGAAATAAATAACATCAATTTATATTATTCGGACAGGGATAGGACATGGATACATTAAAAAAAGCGCTTAAACCTTCCTTAAAGGCCGGCAACGCTCTTGTAATTCCTCTGGTGTTGCAAGAGAATGTGGGCGGTGGTGATCACTTAACACCAGGTGACCCGTTCGCTCCTATTCCATAAAAAAATACACTATATGTACCACCTTTACCTGTACAAGTTACAAATACCATACCTTACCACAAACATACCACCCTACGTACAACTTGACGTCCCAGCATATCACCAAAATGTCAAGGACAGGCCGACACATCAAGTTGCCGGTGCGTTTCACTTGCAGGGAACTCCTCTAACTGTACCTGAAACAAATAATATCAATTAATATAAATGTCTAATATCTAACCTGTAACATAATAATACCTTCGTAGCATTATAGATCGTAGAAATATAAATCGTGCATATTAGCTGTAATAGCGTATGCCGAAAGATTCGTTCTTTAAAGAACATATTATTTTATATACTTACCGTAATATTAGCTCTGACAAGAACCATTTAATAATGCTGTACATCAAGTCATAGAATAATGCAGATCACCTGTAGTCATGTTATCGATATATTTTAAATAACAATTTTAATTGGCCTCATACTACTCAAGCAGTTGTTTTATTCAATCTCTAAACGCTCACCCCCTTATTCATAATGGTCCGCTAACTTTAAACAGTCGCTTAGGAGTGTTTTTTCTCATTCTGACTTAGGTCAATAGAAGAAGACAGAGTGAGATTTGTAATGCTTTAAGTTAGCAGACTATTATGAATAAGGGGGTCAGTCTCTAAAAACTAAATTCTTTGAAATTTGAATCACAATATAAATTACATAGAGGATAGACATTGAAAAAGCTATCCGAAGGAATACGTCAGTCCCGTGTTCGAGTCGAAATACAGAAAGGAGTGGAGAAGCTGTATAACTAACTAACTGTTAAATGACTTTATAACGGTTTTCAACTTTTATTGTGCATTTTTTATTAATTACTCTGTAATAAAAACAAATTGGTCTAAAATATAGAGCTGGCTTTTAATTTGATTTTTAAATTTTTTGGTATATTTTTTGCGATGTACTCGAATCGAACATTCAAGTATATAGTAGGGAATGTTGCATTATAATAATTGTCATTGGAATAGTTCTATAGTTGCAGGAATTAAGTGTATGCTGGTTAATATCTTCCAGAATATTGGTATTTACAAATGAATAAATCAATACCGTTGAGATTATTGAAGTGAAACTTCTTTACTTTACACTCGACGCATGAGAGAAATTTTATAGCAAATCGTCACGATTTTCGGTTACGCGCCATTTTGATTTTGTTGTCAATATGACAGTGTTGAGTATATAATATACAACGTGAACCAGAAAAGGTATAACATCCCTTCAATGGTACGTTATTTGGGTCATATGCAATAGTATGGTGATGTTTAAGTTTTAATAAATAAATAAAAAAAAAAAGAAAAAGACTTCCCTACGAAATAAAAATATTATTTTTCAATTTCTTTTCTTAGACAACCCTAAATTTAAAGATATTGCCAGTTTTAGGCGGGGCCTTTGTTTATAAACAGAATGAGGTAACCTACCTATGGACTTAAACATAAACAATAATCTATGATTAAGGAGTATGCATGCACACTACATGAAATGTGGCTTGTGTCTATGTTATTATTCATTCATTTTTTACTTCCTGTTATTGTTACAAATAAACAAAATAAGAAATTACATAACATTACACAGTTTCACGTCTGTATTCCTGAAGGGTTAGAGGTGTATTTTTTCCACCCACGTTTCACTATGTTTAATTCCCACGTAATAGGGGGCGAGCATCTACATTTCTGAACTATGGGCTGATAGTGAAAAATTTCCTACGAAAAACTCAATAACTGCCCCATTCCATACCCAGGCCGGGTACAAAACCCGGTCCGGGAATGGAGTACATATTATTAATACGAGGATTATCAAAGAGATCCATATTTGACAAAAAAATCCGTGAAGAATAATTTCTTAATTGGAGTCTATTAGAATTATCTTTATTGGATAAAACATTTTTGAATTAAAATGTCAAGACTCATTTGCCCAGTAATAAGAACAGCTACAGTGCCATTCAGACCAAACCATAATAATGCTTACACATTTTTGCTTCACGGCAGAAAAAGGTGCCGTTGTGGTCCCCATAATCTACAATTACAAATTTGGAATTATTTTCAATGTAACTTGAAGAAAACTTCAAATAATTCTACATTGAAGTATATGTATATGCCTTTAGAATAGACATTTACACACACACAGAGCAGTAAATATCGTGTTTCAAAGCACAATTCAAAGAGTATTAACGCAGACAGGCCGATCTTTTCAACCTAACATATTTAAAAAAACACAAAATATAAAAACACAGTTACAATTACACAAGTTTTTATCTTTTAAACGAGTTTTATTAAAATTTGTAACACTCGCGGAAATCAGATTAAATACTAACATAACATAGTTTCATAGTAAGATTAGAATTAAAAAAATCTTTATTGGGTAATACATAACTACAGTAAATACAAATTTAGAAGTATTTTCAATGTCAGCTAAAGCAAATGCACATACAAAATAACTTTGTCTTCATGGCAAAATGAGAACACAAATTGCTTCACAGCTGTAATGAATCGTAGGCATTTTACTATTATCTGATATTATGTCGCATCTACGTTTTTCATCTGTTTAAGGTCAAAGAGAGTTAAAAAAAACAGCTGATTAGGGTTGAAAAGATCGGCCTGTCTGCGTTAATACTCTTTGAATTGTGCTTTGAAACACGATATTTACTGCTCTGTGTGTGTGTAAATGTCTATTCTAAAGGCATATACATATACTTCAATGTAGAATTATTTGAAGTTTTCTTCAAGTTACATTGACAATAATTCCAAATTTGTAATTGTAGATTATGGGTACCACAACGGCACCTTTTTCTGCCGTGAAGCAAAAATGTGTAAGCATTATTATGGTTTGGTCTGAATGGCACTGTAGCTGTTCTTATTACTGGGAAAATGAGTCTTGACATTTTAATAAAAAAATTATTTAGGCCGACTTGCCAAATTATGATTTCAACAATATGGATATCTAAACAATTTGTTATGTTTTTTGTAAAGTGATAACCCTCACTTCTAGGATTAATACACAAATAATGATGATAAATAATGTAGATGAAACCACAACCTGAGAGTTGAACAAAGCATACAAGATTTTATGACGATGCGTCACTCGAACGGTTAGCTCAGTTAGTTAGAGCTGACGCTGTCACCGGCCCCGACCACAGAATCCATCCCGTCCGTCGCCTGGCCGGATACGCCCAGGCGACGACCGATGCCGACACCTGCAGCAAAACCAATTCCTGCATTACGCACGGCGACGCCTGCAGCGGCGAAGCATACTTCGCAGGCACCTCACCCACTCTTCCGCGTTATCCCGCTTCGCAGATGGGTATACCTGTGGGGCGTTTCCCTTCGCCTCCACACAGAGGAGGAGCCAAAACCCCGGGTTCTCATGCCCCGCCGAGTATGCCGTCTCTGTCGCCGGGCTCTCCAATGGAGACCGCAACCAGTCCGACATACGCTGCTACCGCCGGGTCCAATAAGACAGAAGCTCCCACCACTTCCACCGCGACACCGGGCCTTATCCCGGGTATATATGAGGTACGCAAGCTCCTCTGTATGCCCGGGATCACTATCGAGGCGTGGTGCGGCAGGAGGGGACCAGCGCAGTGCCACCGATGCCAACAGTTTCGGCACTACTCCCACAACTGCCACCGGCCTATTGCTTGTGTGCGGTGTGGGGATAATCATCCCGCCCGAGAGTGCCAGCGCCCCAGGGAGGACTCACCGACGTGCGCCAATTGTGGCGGTGCACACACGGCGAACAACGCCCAATGCCCGGTGTTCCTCAAGGAGACGCGCAACCGCCCGGCTCGCTCATGGCTGCTGCCAACCAGCCACAGCGACCGGGCAAACGCCGGCGCAAGCGCGGTAAACGCGTTCAAGCGCAACCTGCCGCGCCATCTTCTGCGCCACGAGCTGCACCGCCCGCCGCCTACCCAGCGCAGCAAAGAGTCCAAGCCCACCGTGGTCGCCGCCCCCGCAGGGGGGACGAAGGCGAAGCGAGTGTCGCCTCTCTACCCGTGACTTACCAAGGTTATCAGCACACTGAATCAAGTGCTGATAGCCATCCAGGAGCAGCGTGACCCTATTCCGCTGATCCTGGGCTGCATCATGGAGCTCTGCACCTTTTATGGCTGAGCTACGCATCGCGTTCTGGAACGCCGACGGGATTTCATCACAAAAAGCCCGTCTCTTCAAGACTTTGCTCTCTTAGCGTCGAGTGGACATCGGCCTGATCAGCGAGACTCACCTCAGACCAGTAGACAAGTTGAAGGTTTCCGCATACTACGTTTACCGGGAGGATCACACCTCGTCGACCGGGACTGCTTACAGGGGATTAGCAGCCTTGGTCCGTCGGAACGTCATCCACCAACTGCTGCCAGTACCTCAACTGCAGACGTCGTACGCCCTAGGCGTGAAGATCTGCATCGAGCGTCAGCCCACCCGCGTGTTCGCTTTCTACAAACCGCCGCAAAGTCGACTCGCAGTGGCTGATGTCCACACCTTGTTAGACTCGCCGCTGCCCACGATCATCGCGGGCGACTTCAACGCGAAACACACAGCGTGGAACTGCAATATTGTAAGCCCGGTTGGCAGACGCCTACTGGACGACGCAGATCGCCACGGCTACGAGGTGCTAGGACCAAGGTCCCGACGCACTACCCGTACTTACGCTAACGCTTAACGCTATGGCGGCGCGGCCTAGCTGCCGCACCGTCGTTAGACGTCCTGGATGACCACCTCATCTCCGACCACCAAGTAGTCCTCTTGACGCTGAAGGTGACCCCGATGACGACAGCGCTGCCTTCTCCGAAGCACCGCCAGGACTAGCGATTCTTCGCCGAACACATGGCCGAACATTCGCCGTCCTTTAAAGTAGAGAGCCCTGCAGACGTCGACCGACTGCAGGGCACACTACTCTCGACTCAGCGCAGCAATGTCCATTGCGCTTCGAGAGTCCAGACTCGACGCTGCATCTACTCGTAGACAACCCCAGCTCCCTGCCAACATACAAGCGATGATCAAGGAGAAGAGGAAGCTGCGAAGGCAATGGCAAAACCTGCGGTGCCCGACCATGAAGACGCGGCTGAACGCTCTGGCCGCCAAGATTTCAGACGTACTGGAGACAGCCGCAGACGAATCCTGGCATTCCGCCATCGAGCGAGCCGGCGACGACTGGTCCGGCATGCACCGCCAACTTTCCGGGAAGCCCTCCCCGATTAGACCCCTCATGAGCTGAGGATCGAGCGGAGATATTTGCGGACCACCTGGAGACGCAGTGTACACCCAACCCGACCGCGGATGTGCAGCACGTAGAGACCATCGAGTGACATGTGAAGAACTACTTCGAGCAGCCGATAGTGCCGACAGAAGACCCCGTCGTGTTCTACCCCTGACAAATCCAAAGGATGATTTGACGAACTAGACTGCGCAAAGCCCCCGGCCCTGATCGAGTTACCAACGAAGCCCTGCGTCACCTCCGCGACGATGACGCGGCTCTTCAACGGAATCCTCCGTATCGTGCACTTTCCAGCATCGTGGAAGCTCGGCCGAGTCATCCTGATTCCCAAGCAAGGCAAGAACATCATGCTGCCTAGGAGTTACCGTCCCATTACTCTCCTGTCCACCACCTCGAAAGTCTTTGAGAAGCTACTGTTGCTGCACATCACGCCCCATCTTCAGCCTCGCGACGAACAGTTCGGTTTCCGTGCCGAGCACTCCACCACTTTACAAGTGACGAGGGTACTGCACCACATTGCTACCGCCTACAACAAGCGAGAGCAGTCTGTCGCGATATTCCTCGATATGGAAAAGGCGTTCGATCGTGTCTGGCACGCCGGCCTCGTGTACAATCTGTCCACGTCTACTACTCCCCGCCGAGTAGCTAAGACTGTGGCCACCTTTTTGGAAAACAGACGTTTTCAAGTGGCGGTTGAAGACGCTCTGTCAACGGAGCGTCATCTGAGCTGGTGTGCCCCAGGGAAGCTGCCTGTCGCCCGTCTGCTACAGCAGATACACGGACGACATTCCAGTCGCCGACGGCGCCATTTTAGCGCTGTATGCCGACGACGCGGCGTTCATTACCACCTCGATGAATGACCCGCATGCAGCGCTGAAGATGCAGCGAGCACTGGACGCACTTCCCACCTGGCTGAAGGACTGGAGACTCAAGGTCAACGTCAGACGATTTCCATCGGGGGGGCACTCCTATTGCCGACCCTGGTTTCACTCATGGGCGAGACCGTCGAATGGTCCCCGAAGGCCAAATACCTCGGCGTGACCATCGACAGGACCCTCTCGATGCGGCCCCATGTGAAGAACGTGGTCACCCAGACGCGCGCCGCACGGAATCTGCTCCGCCCCGTGCTGGTGTCCCACCTGCCTCTCCGTGCGAAGTTGTGCTTATACAAGGCGTACGTTCACACGCGACTCACCTACGCTGCCCCCACCTGGTTTGCGCTGACAGACGAGACGGGTCGCAAGTCGAGCGAGCGCAGCAGTCGCTGACTATCTATCTCCGGAGCACCTCACTTCGTACGGAATCAGGTCATCTCCAGAGACCTGCGCATGGAGAGCCTGGACGACTTCGTTCGTCGTCTGAGCACCTCTGTGTTCGCGCGCGCCTATGGTGCGCGATCCCAGCATTTGCGTGGCATCGCGCCATACCATCGACGACCGCCGGACATAAGAGGACTACCACGTGACCTTGTCTCCTAGGACACGACTGCTTCCTCACCGCTGGCTGGTGGGCGCTCACCGGTACACTACCGGCGGGCCATCACTCCGAACAGTTACCTCGAGGCCCGTAAGGACCTACGCGGAAAACCCAGGTGAAAATTTAATTTGGTACACTGCTATCCTTTTTATCAGTTTTTATAATATATATTTAAATATACGCCGCAGCGAAGCGGTACGACGAGTGACTGCGGCATCCTAGTAAATCCAAGATGGCAACCGCGCAAAATTATGATTTATACAATATGGATATCGTATCCGAGGTTCTTGAGGGTGCAGAGAACGATTTTGGGATCATTTTTTAAATCCGAGATGGCCGGCGCGCAAAATTATGATTTCAACAATATGGATATCTTATCCGAGGTTATCGATGGTGCAGAGAACGAATTTGGGATCATTTTTCTAACCCAAGATGGCTGCCGCGCAACATGATTTTTGGGGGTATACGTATGCGTGGTTATAATGAACACCCTAATACCAAACAACTAAAAGGCATCTAGAGGAAACTGTTATGCCACATGGAACTAAAATTGTTGAAATCAGGAAACTGTGTGCCAATGAACACGAACACGAAACACTAGAAAACGTCAGTATTTTGATGTGTTCTTCTTCACTAAAGTAAGTGAATTAAGTAATATAATTATTTACATTAAAATATTAAATATATTTTTAGTTTGATGAAAAATAGTACAATCCGTAACATTTATCCTGATACACTATATCCATCTCGATATCGCGTAGCCTACCCCTGATTAAAAATACTCATTGAAAAAGATGAAATTTGAATTGTATTCAATAATCCTAATTCTTTTTTTATATATTTATAAATATACAGTTTACATGAAGCGACTGTTTATTTCTTTCAATACAAAAGTATTTAAGAAGTTTCACTTCTACCGTATGTGACTTGCACACACACACACACACCTTTTTTGAGTGCAGTACATTGATTATGTCTGTAGCTGTACCTAGAACCAATAATATCAATTAACACAAATGTCTAATATCTAACTTATAACGTAGCATTATAGATCGTAGAAATAATAATCGTGCATAATAGTGTAATAAGTTGTAATAAGCGTATGCCGAAAGATTCGTTCTGAAAAGAACATTTTATTTTATATAACGTAATATTTGCTCTGATAAGAACCATTTCATAATGCTGTACATCAACTCATAGAATCATACAGATCACCAGTAGTCAGCTCATCAATGTACGAGCATCGTCACGTTCTCTCGACGATCGCAGATATACTCACGTGATCAGTCATATGCTCCGCGTTACACAACCGCACAGCAAGCCCGAGCGGACTCGACTGACGAGTGAAGCGTCGGGACTCGGGCGTCGATCGCTATTCATGCAATTTTAATCAATGAGCAACAGCGTAGGTGCTGAATGCTCATTGACATCGTACGATCGAGGTCCGACGCGAGTTTACACAAACTGCGATAGCATTAGTTTTAGAGCGAGATAGAACACATAATATTATTCTCAATTCTTATTGAATGAAACGTTTTACTATTGGTTGAAATGTAAGCTTTAGTATTGGTGTGTATTTTCTGAACTTGTAAATATTTTTTAAGTAACAATTGTAATTGGGTAACTAGTTTTAAGGATTTTGTATATATGCATTTTAATAAATCATATCTTCCACATATTCCTCACAGTCAAGCAGTTGTTTTATTTAATCGCCAAAAGCTCAGTCTCTAAATGTCTTATTGTTAGCTCAGTTTTTTTACATAAAATAAATATGATTAGTACCTACATCAGCCCTCTCACGTTTCTGATATCAACACATAATTGTTTTCGGATACGTAAATCAGAAAAAGAGGCGCATCAATACCTCTTTTGTAGAGATGGCAAAGTCTTTTAGCTCATATTTTTTGTAGTCAGTCTTTTGTTCAGATTTAGCAATCTCTTCATTTTTCTCCCAACCCATTTATTTTATATAGGTACTTAAATTCAATCTTCAAGCGGAAGTAAAACAAAAACACAAACAATTTTAAAGCTTAGTAAAGATGACAAGGAAGATTCTTATTTTGAAGAAAACATTTACAAAACAATTTCAAAAACTCATATTTAAGTTTAACTGGGTTTTACATTTATAACAAATCTTTTGAAACATTTGTTAAAATATCCGATAGCTTCGAAGTGGTACGAACACACAAAATACCATGTATTTGGCTAATAAAACTCTTCACCTCTATTTCTTGCTATAATAGAAGTCCATTCAGAACGGGAGAAATCTGAGATAGAAATAAAAATGTGAATACACCCGCCTTAAAATATAATATATTATTGTAAGTAGCCTATAATATTATTTACAATTTACCACTTGATGATTATGTGGTATAGGTAATAGTCTACAATAAAATAGTGCAAAATAAACCATGCTAATTTTATGTTCAAAAAAGTACAAATTTAAATACATAATTATTATTTGATCAATTTAGTTAGTAAAATTACAAAAGTAGCAATTTTTACAAACACATTAGTAACATTATAAAATAAAAACTAAGCGTCTTCAAAACCTTCATTGTCCCTAGAAATAGAAAAGGTTGTTGAACGAGCATTAAATGACAAACAAAGCATGCATGATTGCATGAGAGAAGAACATCTCTTCCGGAGATATAGCAAGTTAGAGAAGGAAAGCGAATCTATTGTTACTGTAAGCTGTAACTGATTTTGATTGACATATCGTAAGTAGTCAGCCACGCTTGTGACGACTGGAGTAAGCTCCTAAGTATTTTGAATATTTTGCGAAAATCGTGGTTTATTTTTAGTTAATAGGATTGTATTCAACAATGGTTAATTGTTCAGTAGTTACATGTGGTGTTAATCATAAAAATAATCCTGAAAATTGCACATTTCACAGGTAAATACCTACTTCGTCATTGCAGTGTTTATTTTGTTTTAGAAAAATTGTTACTGTAAGCTGTAACTGTGAGTTTGAAAATATTTATTTTGTTCTAAAATTACCTAATATAAAATTGTCAGGCAATATAAAACGTCAGCCCATTTGGTTATTTTAAGATTTAGTATATCAGTATAGATACAGTTTTGTTTATTGAGAATTGAAATGATTTTCGTGTATAATATTTGTATCAAATTTATCATGAATGTTTACAATGAAAATAAATGCTGTTTTACGTTAACCGTTTTATAATCTGAACACTCAAAAAAGAAACATAAATAATTATTTTTTTCTGACAGATTCCCTTTAGATCCTGTTGTTAGAGAAAAATGGTTAATATTAATTGGGCGAGTTGATTGGACTCCAAGGAAGAGTTCTACTATTTGCAGCAAACATTTTCCTGATCTATATAAAAGAAAAATTCGAATGAATACAATTTTAGTTAAAGGTGCCCTTCCAACTTTATTTGTACCTGTAAGTATTAATATAAAGTAGCAGTAAGTAGACAGAACACAAAACTGTGCCTTCAGAAAGCCTCTGCAACCCTTCTGTGAATTAATTTAACAAAAAAATATTAAAACAAATCTATTTCCAAAAATTTAAACTGTAAGTCTAATCAGAATAAGTATTTTCAGGAATCTCTCCTTGATACCAATCCCTCTCAAAGTTTTGTTAGTTAATTTGAAATATAAATATGTTTTATATTAAACTGTAGGTACTCATATTTGTTATTTTTCAGGGACACATAAAAGAAGAAGTCCCAATATTGTGTGTTAATAATATACCTTCGACATCTCAATGGCCAGAAATTAGTGTTCCACTTTCACCTAGTATAAAAAAACTCATGTCCAAAAACTTCAAATTAAAACAAAGGCTGCGAGAAAAGCAAAGGAAAATACGAACCTTAGTAGCAAGAACTAAAAGACAGTCTTTCAAAATAGCTGTATTACAAAACATGCTAAAAGGAATTCACCCACAACCGGGCTTAATAGAACAGTACACTGATCTCACTGTGGCATGGGGTAGTGAATTAACACAGTATTTAATAAACAGAGTTAATGATAAAAAATGTGATAATTTACAGTCTTCAACGAAAGACAGTGAAGAATAATGAAAGTTTTCTATTAAACATTTCAAGAGCATTTAATTCCTATAAGAGTGAAAATTTAATTTGTGTCTTCCACATGAGACACACACTTCTAACACATTGAGTACCTGTTACTCTAGACTAGACCGTGAATTTGGATTTATGCAAGAACCCATTAACACAAAGTAATGAAATACATAAGGGAACACATAGTTATGAAGCAAATTTATAAATTTCATTTTATTATTTAAGTTTGTGTAAATAGATTTTAAATTAATAAATAGGTATAAGTAGTACTTGTGTGACTATGGTGAGATTCCAAATTGCCGATTCCATGCAATATCATAATTTAAACTCCAGCATTCCCACTGCTGTGACTGAAATTACAGGTATTTTCAGAGGAGCTTTTTAGAATTTTTCTCGGTAATTGCTAGCATAACAAACAGGAAGGATAATGCCAAGATTCAACATAGATAGGTACCTATATAAACCCACAGCGACAATTGTATATGGTGTATATGTCCCAGCATGTAATAAAACTTTAGGAATAGTAACTATAAACTATTTCATTGACGAATATACTCAGTATAGAGGGTCAATTCCAAAACCCTACCAATTTGCAGCTACTTTTATTTTTATCGTAGCAAAATTAACCTTAATTTGTAAAAAACTGGCAGTTTAAATTCTAAGTTTTTGTGATTGCAGAAGGAATTAATGTACGCGTTGGAAAAAAAAAAAGAATAAATAGGTAGCTATTGTGAATGGTAATTTCATTAAAATAATAATCACTTTAAATTAGATTGTTTCAGCGTCTTAGGGACGCTTAAAAATTTAAATTTGGATTGCAATGATCGATAGTCGATACATGCCATCGGTCGATGGTAGAATGGATTAGTCTACGTCGATCGATAGTTTCTACCAGACCAATCGATCGATTGTCGATCGACGATCGATCGATGGTAGAATGGATAAGTCGACGTCGATCGTGCTGCTTGAGCTTCCCAAGTCACCCGGTGCCCCCCGCGCCCCGCACGCTTACTACGTGGCCTACTTGTGTTTATGTCTTCAGTTGTGTGAAGCTCGCGGTCGTTAATGCTGGTTTGTTCTCGTGGCGTGCAAAATGGCGGTAACCGCGTGGACGAATGAAAGACCTTTAGAATTTATAGAGCAATACAAAAACAAACCTTTACTTTGGGACATTGTCCACACTGATTATCAAAATAGAATAAAACGTCATGATGAACTTCTCGAAATAGCCAACTCATTTGAAATTACTAAGGAGGAAGCGGAAAAAAGATAATAAATTTACAATCAACATTTTCGAAAGAAAAAAAAAAGTTAAAGATAGTTTGAGAAGCGGTGCGGGACGAGACGAATTATACGTTTCTAAATGGTATGCATTTCAAGCTATGATGTTCATACAAGAAAGGAATCGCCCATGATCTACCGCGTCTACAGAGGATCAGCCTCATTCCAGCATGTCAAGTAATGTAAGTACATTATTAATATATATAACATTAATATTATAAATCTGAAAGTGTGTTTTTGAGTTTGTATGTTTGTGTGTTTGTTTGTCCGTTATTATTAATATAATTTTTAAATGATTCTACTACTAACGCTAGTTTTTATAATTTTTTTTCTGTAATAGTAACAAGATATGGACGACGTATGAAATAAATGATTTATTACTATTATTATTATAAAACATTTTCCAGTACTGTTGTCATAAAAGTAATAATACAATTTAACAAGTACATACTAATAATCTTTATTGATACAGTTTACACAGTAGCGGTTACTTGTGTACAGGCTTTTAGTCCAAAACAACTTCGATATTACTTACTAAAATAATAAAATACTACCGACACGTCGTTTATTTAACAATACTTGTATTGCGATGTAACCCTCCCTTCTTTAGAACAAAAATATTCAGCGAACTCTTCTCTCACTAGTTCAGCTGGATTTGGTAAACTGTGGAACTGCATAGATGACTGAATTTCTGGCGGTTGTATTATTTCGGAATCTGCACTTTGATTTATGTTATTGGAATAGCGTAATTCTAAATATCTATAACTCTCACAATTCCTTCTTATATAGTTATGAAGATAAGTCGTAGCGAACACTATATTTTCCACATTTTTCGGCTGGAGGTGAAAAGGCTTTCGAAGACAGCGAAATACTGCACTTAAAATGCCGAACGTACTTTCTACTATTCGGCGAGCCCTGCTCAACCTATAATTAAAAATTTGCACCTTTTTGCCCTAATTCTAGGAATAGGTTCATTAATTTTTCTGAAATATGAAAGGCATTGTCACCTATATAACATTTGGTGTAAGACAATTTCTTCCAGGTAACGCACTTTCTTTTGGGATTCCTCGTAGATTCATGGAATTCAAAATAGTATTTCCAAATACACCACCGTCAGAAATACGACCTTGGCACCCAATATCGCAGTACATAAATTTGTAATTCGCATCTACTAAAGCCATTAGGACATTACTGTGAACTCCCTTGTAGTTAAAGTATGTGCTCCCACTGTTATTTGGAGCTCGCATATTTATATGTTTCCCATCTATTGCACCCAGACAGTGGGGAAAATTCCACAACAGCCTAAAATCTCTTGCAATGTTGATCCATCCTTCTTCCGTGCATGGCACCTGTAAAATAAAAAATTGTAAATATATTGAATACGAGCTTACAACTCGCGACTTTACTCGCGTAACTTAAGTCAGTTTATACAATTTTTCTTTTAAATTATAGCCTATGTGCTATTCTTCTGTATGCTGTAAAGTTCCATCAAATTCAGTTTAATATTTTTGGGTGAAAATCAAACAAACATATTATATACATATATATATATATATATATATATATTTAGTTTCAGGTAAATTCATTAACATCTGAGTCGGGGATGGACAGTTCCATTGATAGTGAAGATCCTCGTAAAAGGCGCTTCAAACCAAATGATGCCGCTATAGAAAAAACGTTGGACATGGTTGATTCTTTGATTCGCAATAGAAAAGATGTTGATGAGTATGCATTATTTGGAGAACAAATAGCATTTAAATTGAGGTCACTAAACACAGACTACGCACCTATTACCGTGCAGCATCATATAAATAACCTAATTTACGAAGCTAACTTGGTAAATATTACTATCCAGAAACTCAAAATGAAGGCTACTCCACTACACTATATTCTACAGGTGCTACTATCTTCAAATCAATCTGACTTGCATGAAAATTAAACAATGTTTTTATATGGTTACTGTTTTTCTGAAAGATTTTTAATAAACCTGAAACACTATGTAAATTTTTTATTTCCTCTAGCTTGTGTTAGAGATACATGACTAGTACTATTAGAACTAGTACTATTATTTATTCTATGACTGAAGCAGAGTACCTTCTTCAGGTCTCTATTCATTGTAATAAAAACTTGAGTTTACAACGTAACCTTCCTTATAACTTAACTTATGATTAAAAGTCCAAGAATACCTACTTTTATGTATAAAGCGCATTGCATACTTCTGGAACTATACAAGAAATACTTCGTTGTGAAACTTTAAACGTTAGCACTAGACTTTGATATGAATCACCACTGGCTAGAAATCGGAGTGTTATAAGTAACCATTTTTTAGGTGAAATAGATTGTCTGTAATTGGTATCTAATTTTGCAATTGAAGGAGCCATCATATTTAAGAGATTTTCAATATCACTGTTACTCATTTGAAAAGCATCCAAAAAACCACTGTTTAAAATGTAATTTGCAGAATGTAAGCGATCCTTGGCTTTAAAAAACGGTCGCATCCAGAGTGTTCTGCGTTTGTGTCTCCGTAATAATAGTACGAGCAAAATCGTATTGGCCAACAACAGCGCGACCTCTTGTGAATACATTTCGAAAGAAACTGATGGAATATAGCCGGGATCAAACGGTCTACGTCGACCAATGCCGTCCACCGATGCCATCGACTGGCAATCGATCAACGTTGACCGATGTTGATCGATTACATCAATTGCCGATCGATCGATGCGTGTGGTAACACCCTAACAAAGGCTCAAAAGTATTCGCACGAGATTTGTCTATTGGGCAGAGCCAACTGACGAAACTGAATACTGGTGGCAGCAATGGAGAGATCAAATCAGAAATGAAGATGTTCCGTCCTCGGCCACAGGCTGGTCCTCGTTCCGACAAACGGAAAGGTATAAAATTGGGTAAAAGCATGATAGCAACGGACACTCCAGAAAAGGAAAGAATAGCTGAACGTACTGCACGATTTAATAGAAAAGATCAGCATAAAAGAAAAGTTTAAGAATAAGATACCTAGAATCGGATAAGGAAGATGACCAAGGATATGAAAATATTGATGAAGATTTTCCTGATTTACAGCGTAAGCCAATGATTAACGAATACGTCCTAGTGTTGCTTCAATCTAAAAAACGGGCTGTTTATTTCGCTGCGAAGATTCTGGTAAGAAACTGACGATGCGTTTTTTACCTAAAATTAAAAGATCGTCTAAATAAAACCTTTGTTTCCTCTAGAACCCGATATGGCTAATGTGAAACTCCCCATTAAAATGATTCTCCCTCCTCCTTGTGTGTCAGGTACAAAGCGTCTGATTAAATATTCCTTCAATATAAACTTATCTTTACTAAATATGGCGGAAATATTTATTTTGACGCATTTTGATGTATTTTTTTCGTTATTCATTAGTCGATAAATTAATGAAGACTGTTAATTATACTATTTGAGGAAGGCTGATTGTTAATTTTATACATAAGGTTTATGACATCGCCTTGTCTGACTCCCCACTGCAGTTGGATAGGCTTCAAGGTCTGATCTTGGAGACGGACTGACATGGCTTTTCCATACAAACACTTCAATGCTTCGATATATCCGTAATTAATGTGACACCTCTGGAGATACTGCAGCATCGCCCAGGTCTCGATCGAATCAAAGGCTTTCCCATAGTCCAAGAACGCGAAGCATATTGGCTGGTTATACTCCTTTGTCTTCTGTATAACCTGGCGCAGCGTATGTATGTGGTCTATGGTGCTTTTCGTAATCCGGCTTGTCCGGGAGGCTGAAGACGAAGCGTGCGTTTTCTCCTTTTTGCCCTCGAGGATGAAGGAATTGAATAGTTTCTGAAGGTTCTTAAGTACCAGCTCTCAGAAGCTCAGCTGTGATTCCATCATCACCCGGCGCCTAGTACTTTTTAAGCTGTTTTAGGGCCATAATATTTACTAAGCTCGTACAGGCTGACGTCTGTAGAACTTCTCGACTTCCCTCAAAAAGTTCGGGCTTAGACGAAACGACCCTGCCGTCCGATGACGGTAAGACCGGTGTGTTGGCTTTGAGCTTTGTCAGTTGGCTCTGCCCAATAGACAAATCTCGTGCGAATACTTTGGAGCCTTCGTTACGCTCTATGGCCGCCTTCACACGATCTGTATTGTGGTGGCGTATATCGCGAGTCAATGAATTGGAGATCTGTCTATTTAGCTGCCTATACTGGGAAGCATCGTCCGGGGACGGAAGGGTCATTTGGCGTCTTACATCCATCAATTTGAGGGTATAGTCTGAGATTTTTCCGGTTCTTTTTGAACGGCTGGCCTTGAAGAACTTAGACCCAGCTGTTTGAACAACTACCACAAACATGTTATTATACTGGTCCACGTCTACGCAGTTACCGAGGCATTCGAAGCGGTTTTGCAATTCGAGTTGAATGTTTCTGGGGTTTTGTATCTGGATCGGTGCGGGTTGGAGTGTAGACTTCACCAGTCGAGACCGCTCCAGTTTTGCATTGATAGTCAATGTGCCTTTTACTGTGCGGTGATCACTACCAGTTTTGACTGAGTTGATCACGGAGACATCATTGAATATATGTCTTTTGGTCGACATGATGAAGTCGATCTCATCTTTGGTTGCACCATCGGGGCTAATCCAAGTCCATTTGCGTTGTTCCGGCTTCATGAGGAAGGAGTTAATCATATAGAGATCCTCCTTCTCCATGAAGTCAGCCAGCATCAGGCCTTGGGCGTTCCGATTTCCATGACTAAATTGCCCCACTCTCAACTCATCACCGCTACGTTTGCCCAGTTTTGCGTTGAAGCCTCCCATTACAACGTTGAATTGGATCTTAGGATTCTGAATATCTGTTGAGATGTCCTCATACTTTGCCTCCACCTCCTCGTCTGAGTGTGTCGAAGTCGGAGCGTAATCCTGTATGACCTTCAACAGATACCCTTTGTAGCACGTATTCTACTCCTACGACTTCTCGATGACTACCCCTGGCTGAGCTAGGGATGCTATGATATTTGTTTGAAGCGAAGTAAGAATGAAAGATTGAGTCAAAGATGAAAGGTTGAATTTACTACTAATTAAAAGAAATACTTTACAAAATGTAGAATGAAATGAGCGTCTATACAAAGCAAAAATAAAGCAAGCGGAAAGCTGTGAGCGCGAGGTAAATAAATGTGCAGAATGCGTGGCGCGGGCGATCGCCTCTGGTATTTATGCGACGCGCGGGGCGCGGGCGCGGGAGGCCTAGCTGTGGCGGCGGGCGCAGGGCCCGCGGTGTGCGGCGGGAGCGCGGGCGCGGGGACGCGCACGCGATGCAGCCGGTTCGCAGCTCGCACCACCCGTGACGTAGGCTGTCGTCATAGATCGTACGATGTGGCGTGATGTCGTGTGGTCCAAGAACATAAGCGGCGGTGCGGAAGTAAGTAGCGGATTTGGCCGCTACAAGTACTCCCCCACTGAGACCGTGACTACGGGTGATAGTAGTCGGGAAACTTGACTCTTCGTCCACTTCTTGTAGTTCTGATGTGTTCTTCTTCCGTAGTTTCCTTTTGTGTAGGTACAGTCTGTGTTTGTGTGTCTTTTCCTGATAAGTTGTCATCTGCGATATATGCTGGTTTGAGACGGTCGATCGTTACTGTTGACGTCTTACCCTGGACTTCTATGTCAAATGACTTGGAGCCCCGACGTAGTACCTTGTAGGGTCCGGTGTACGGGGCTTGTAGCGGCCGTTTTACAGGACCCTGGCGCAGGAACACGTGAGTGGAGTGCTGTAGAATGGGCACGTAGAATGTACGTTGTCCGTGCCATGACGTAGATGTTGGTGACAGCTTAGTGATGTGCTGTTTCAGTCTGCTGGCGAAGTCGGTAACGTCGATGTGGTCGTCCCGTATGGGCTGAAGGAACTGTCCAGGTAAGCGGAGTGGCTCGCCGTAGACTAATTCCGCGGTAGACGCCTGCAGGTCATCTTTGCACGCGCTGCGTATGCCCAGCAGCACGAGAGGTAATGCCTCCGTCCATTGAGCACTGGTGTGGCAGGTTATAGCGGCCTTGAGCTGACGGTGTAGCCTCTCTACGAGGCCATTTGCTGCGGGATGATAAGCTGTTGTGGTGCGGTGGTCGGCGCCTACCAGCGCGGCGACCCTCTTGAACAGCTGGCTGTCAAACTGGCGGCCGCGGTCGGTTATGATGCTCTCGGGGCAACCGAACCGCGCAATCCACCCAGTTACGAAGGCGGCAGCGCAGGATTCTGCAGTGATGTCCTGCAAGGGCATGGCCTCCGGCCATCGAGTGAAGCGGTCGATCATGGTGAGGCAGTACCTGTGACCAACAGAAGAAGGTAAGGGACCTATTATGTCCATATGGACCTGACGGAAGCGAGCTGAAGGCATTGTGAACTTTGCTAATGGAGCTGATGTGTGGCGAGATATTTTACTGCGCTGACATTGTTGACACTCTTTGGCCCATTGTCGACAGTCCTTCTTAATACCCGGCCAAACGAAGCGTTGTGCTACCAATTGCGCTGTGGCTTTTGCTCCGGGATGACTTAGACTATGTAACGTGTTGAATACCTGACGTCGGAAAGCTGAAGTAACAAAAGGTCTGGTGTATTGAGTAGAAGTGTCGCAGAATACCTGAATATCAGAGTTCTCTAGCATGACCTTTTCTAATTTTAGGCCTGACCCACTTACGAGTAAGTTTTGAAGTTCAGCATCAGAATCCTGGGCACGGGCGAGGGACTGGTAATCTAGGGGCGTTGTCATCTCTTCAACCCGAGACATGCTGTCAGCTACTGTGTTGTCCCTCCCAGGGATATACCTGATATCAGTGCTGAATTGACTGATGAAGTCCAAGTACCGGAACTGACGAGGTGAGCAGCTGTCACGTTGAGTGCTGAATGCAAACGTAATGGGCTTGTGGTCAGTGTAGATGGTGAATGTCCTCGCTTCAACCATGTATCTGAAATAACGAATCGCTTCATAAATCGCCAATAATTCCCTGTCGTAAGGGCTGTACTTTTTTTGGGAAGGGCTGAGTTTTCTGGAGAAAAAAGCGAGGGGTTGCCAGGTGTTTCCCTTACTTTGCTGCAGTACGGCTCCAATAGCGTGGTCCGAAGCGTCAGTCTGTATCGCCAGCTCTGCTGTGGTATCTGGATGTGCTAGGAGTGTGGCATGGGAAAGACTAGACTTACATCTTTTAAATGCTTCTAGCAGCTCTAGAGTCATGTTGACTGGGTGTGATCCTTTGGTTTTCGGTCCAGCTAGCAAGGCATTAAGCGGTGCTTGTATTGCTGCTGCTCCAGGAATGAATCTTCGGTAGAAGTTGATGACTCCTAGGAATCGCCTCAACTCCTTTACCGTCTTGGGTGGCGGGTAGTCTTGAACTGCCTGGACCTTCTCCTCCAAAGGTTTAACGCCTGCTGCGGACACTGTGAAGCCAAGAAAAGTTACTTCATCCTTACCAAATACACATTTCGCTGTGTTTATCAGTATGCCGTAATCTGTCAAACGTTGAAATAGCTGGCGAAGGTGTTGCTGGTGCTGTAATGGAGATTCAGAGAAGATTAGGATGTCATCAATGTACCCAAAACAGAAGTCTAGGTCTCTAAGTGCTTCATCCATAAAACGTTGGAAAGATTGTGCAGCATTACGAAGTCCGAATGTCATGTAAGGGAATTCAAATAATCCGAAAGGCGTGGTAATGGCAGTCTTAGGAATATCGTCAGCATGGACTGGGATCTGATTATATGCTTTAACGAGGTCCACCGTAGAAAAGACTTTTTTGCCTGCCAGCTGGTGCGCAAAGTCCTGGATGTGCCGCACAGGGTATCGGTCTGGAATAGTGCGAGCGTTCAATGCTCTGTAATCCCCACAAGGTCTCCAGCCGTCGTTTTTCTTACGTGCTAGGTGCAGTGCTGAGGACCAGGGGCTCTCTGATCTCCGAGCTGTACCATTTTGTACCATCTCTTCCAACTCCTTTTTGGCAATGGTGAGTCTCTCCGGATCTAACCGACGAGGGCGGCAAAATACTGGTGGGCCAGGCGTCGTCCTAATATGGTGAACCGTGTTGTGTTTTGGTTCACTTGGCTTACCAGCTGGGCGTGTAATGTTCGGAAACTCTCGTACAATGTCGTTATACAACGAGTCCCCTGGCGATGTTGTACGTACTGATGAGATGTCCTCCTTGTGGTGCTGGCGTGGTACGGCGACGGACAGTGACGTTACCCCATCGACCAGGCGGTGATTGCGGCAGTCGACGAGCAGGTTATAAAAGCTAAGGAAGTCGACGCCAATGATTGGTTTGGAGACGTCTGCCACCACGAAGCGCCAACTGAATACGCGGCGCAACCCTAGGTTGAGTTGTAAGTGAACGTACCCGAATGTTGATATCACCGTACCGTTTGCTGCAAAGAGCTCGTACTGCGTCTTCGTGCGATGTTCTTGAATGCGAGAACGTGGATAAACGCATAAGTCAGACCCTGTGTCGATAAGGTATTGTACTTTTGTGTTAAGGTCGGTGATAAAAAGGCGGCCTGATGATGTAGGGCAGACGTGTTCGGCCACTAGTGGCTGCCCTTGGCATTTCCCGAACGAAATGTGCAGGGCTTGACACACTTCTTTGCGTTCGAGCCAAATTGGAAATGATACCAGCATTGTGTATCGTCTTCTGGTTGCTGTCGGTATCGGGAATTAGAGCGGGATCGTGACGTGCGGTATTCGTTCCTAAAGTCATTGGAGCGGGATCGAGACTGCCGTTGCTGGCTCTGCATTAGTGACTCCACCTGCCGTGTCAGTTCTGTTACTTTGTTACACAAAATTTCAAAAGCAGTACCTGGCTGTTCAGTTGCTGATCTGGCTACCTGAGCGACTGCGGGCGGTGCTATGTCATGAACGTGGTCCGCCAGATCTGCCACGGTTTCGAGGGCGCTGTCCTTCTGTAATGCGACAATTGTTTGTAAATTATTTGGCAATCGACTCGACCAAATAGTTCGTATAAGCTCTTCTGGTATTGTCTTCCCTGCTAAGCTTTGTAAATGACGCAAAAATTGAGATGGCTTTCTATCACCAAGGTCTTCATGCATCAACAACTGTTTAATTTTACGTTCTCTAGACGTTGTGAGGCGCTTGATAAGTTCCGACTTTAATTTCTCGTATTTGTCTGTAGCCGGCGGGGAAATAATGATATCTTTGACTTCTGCTGCGTACTGATGGTCTAATTGGCTAATGACATAATAAAACTTGGTGGAGTCACTTGTAACATTAGACAAAATGAACTGACCTTCAATTTGGGCAAACCATACAGCCGGTTCCTCGGGCCAAAAGGGTGGTATCCGTACGCCCACTCGAAATACGTCACTGTTATTTCCGCCGTCACTTGTACTTGGACCACCGCCTAATCCCTTTTGTTGTTGTTCTGCGCCAGTCATCGTGTCACTTGTCGGATGGGTCACCACTGTAGCACGTATTCTACTCCTACGACTTCTCGATGACTACCCCTGGCTGAGCTAGGGATGCTATGATATTTGTTTGAAGCGAAGTAAGAATGAAAGATTGAGTCAAAGATGAAAGGTTGAATTTACTACTAATTAAAAGAAATACTTTACAAAATGTAGAATGAAATGAGCGTCTATACAAAGCAAAAATAAAGCAAGCGGAAAGCTGTGAGCGCGAGGTAAATAAATGTGCAGAATGCGTGGCGCGGGCGATCGCCTCTGGTATTTATGCGACGCGCGGGGCGCGGGCGCGGGAGGCCTAGCTGTGGCGGCGGGCGCAGGGCCCGCGGTGTGCGGCGGGAGCGCGGGCGCGGGGACGCGCACGCGATGCAGCCGGTTCGCAGCTCGCACCACCCGTGACGTAGGCTGTCGTCATAGATCGTACGATGTGGCGTGATGTCGTGTGGTCCAAGAACATAAGCGGCGGTGCGGAAGTAAGTAAGTAAGGTTTCAGTAATTCTGGGTATTAGGTACGCTACCCTATTCGACACGCTCCCCACCCTAGTTATATTGTTAACGAGAGACTTGTGAATGAGGAACCCCACACCACACTGGGACAGTTGGTCGTCCTCCCGGAAGTAGAGCATGTGTCCAGAATTTTGTAATGCTATTATTAATTATTGTAATATTTGGAAATAAATAAAGTTATTATTATTATTATCTTCGGACCTCAGATAATCCCACGATATCCCATCGTAATCTGCTCACAGCATGTATTCGTATATACATGGGCCTCAGAAAGCTTAGAGTACTAAGAAAATCACCTTATATGGTTATAACCATTTTGTGGTGTCCCTTGTTTCGAGCGCTAAGTGCGCGGGTTCGTTGTTATGGTGAAGCATTAATGAATAAAGGCCGGCAACGCTCTTGTGATTCCTCTGGTGTTGCAAGAGAATGTGGGCGGCGGTGATCACTTAACACCAGGTGACCCGTACGCTCGCTTGTCCTCCTATTCCAAAAAAAAAAAAAAAAAAAAAAGGGGACGCCACTGATCGAGCGTACCGCGTTGTGGAGTGCAGATGATATAACTAAGCGAATATAACATTCAACTATTGGCTAATATAAAAGATTTTTAGTATCGGTGTGTTATTTCTTAAATTGTATATAATTTTATTATAACAAATGTAATAGGCTGATCGAATTTTAAATTTTTGTCTTAATATATGTATATGTTTGTTTATTATATAAACATATATGTGTACTTGTATCAAGAAAAATATATTCCTCATTTTACCCTTTCCGCATCGGACGTGCCCGCGGGCACTGGTAATTCAAAAAACAATGAGAGCGGCTGTGCCGCGGGGCACTCTTTTACCTCATCCAGTTTTCACCCTTATTAGGTGTACAAGATGGTTTATTTGCCTACGCAGTTATGAACGAGTGAATACCCAAACACATTTCGATCCGTTACGATTCAAGGCCACCAATATTCAACGTCATAGCTTTACGGACAAAGTACTTATGTGTCCAATTGTTCCCGGCCGGCGCAGCGAGCGGTCGTTATCAAGACTTTACACGAAGATCGTTCTTTGTGGATATTTAAGCTTTATTTTATAATGAACATATACTATTCATTACAAAAACATAAAAGGAAATAAATAAAACAAGTAATTAACAATAATAACAATATTTATTTTAAAATATACCTATTATTACACTTTTTTTCGAATGAAAAGTCTGTGTGAAATAAAAAAGAAAGACAATATGAATAATTTATACATGGTCTTATAGCTTGTTTCAATAGCTTTCAGCGACAGTCACTCAAATCACCCTAGTTATAAGCATTTTATAACTACACGTAAAATAATACACACGGGGAAAATGCCGCGAAATTGCCGGAAGCTTGCCGATCTACAGTGTACAGCGAGATCCGGAAAGGTCAAGCATCGTCAGCAGTTGTTGGAGCAAATCTGTCTCTAATACTTAAAGATCTTACTTACCAGATCATAGAATTAAAAAAATAACAATTTAGTAATATTTAACGCATATCAAAGAGTATAATAATATATCATAATTTTTGACTTTTGAGTGCAAAGTGTTGTGTGCAAACAATTAATAGGTTTTTATTATTAAAACACAACAACTCAAGTCTAAATCCAGTTGTTTATCAATATTTTACTGTTATTATGACAATGACTTGACTACATAATCTTAAAACTATGTGTATGACTTTATTTTTCTTCATTATTAACTATGCTAATGAAAGATACGTAATAATGTCATAACAAAAGTTTCATACCGTTACAGAAATTAGATGATATAAAAAACACGGAAACAACACACAAAACGTAAGTTAACTTTTTGCGCTCTTTTCCAAGACCTTGTAGAGCTTCATTGGAGTATTCAACCACCTATGCTTTACTTCCAAATTAATTCATTTGTCAATAAAGTTTAGTTCTGTTTTGTGTTTTTATTTTCCATTATGCATTCCGGATGAGGTCATCAGAATGTGGGACGACTATTATTCTTTAGTTTGAGTTTGCTAGCGTTTAGTTTAATTTAAAACAAAATGGGTGATTTCCATCTCAGTAAGTGTTAACATAATATTACTTACTTAATATTTACTATACTTATACATTTATATAAAATTTATCCCTACTCACGTATTTTATCATGAAAGTAACATTCTATTAACTATTCCTAATTTAGAGAAGCTTTGTAATTCAAATTTGTTGTGAAGTTTTGTTAAATGTACTTGTGTGGTCTTATGAATCAGACTTTCACAACATAAGGTATAACACCCTTAATATCTGGCCACTATATATATAGTTGTCAACCCTAAAATATCGTATTCAATATTTGATATCCAGTATTCAGCCACACTACTATAGGTTTCATATTTAGTTTCTACTATTACTCATTTTCGTCATTACTATTAAAAGTCAGTAACATTAACCAAAACCTCGACAAAATATTGAAGCCTCTTTTGTATATTATATCCTAAAAGTATAAGGAATGATAATGGTAAAGTAGGGGTGTTGCCTTAGTCTTTAATAAACAAAGTCTAGAGTAGATTATGAATGGCATAATGAAAGAAAGTGATCACCTGTTATCAAGTGTAGTCTGGCTCATCTGCTGATGTGTGTGTTTTTACATTAACATTATAATTTTAATAATTATATCAATTTGTAACCACCAGTTTCAATATATTAATATTATGTTATCAACTTATTCATACAAAGTAATATTACAATGACTCATAATAAAAAATCACATGCTTCACTTATTGCTGATAACTTTGTGTTAATTGATAAACATATTATATCAAAAATTATTATGTTATGAATTTCTCTGAGGATCAATAAAGAAATGTGGTGATAACTGAGGTCACCAACATCTTCAAATAAACACAAAAAATACCTGTGGTCTACATTTATTGGAGTCAAGACGGAAAGTAATAAAGTGTAGGGTGACCTTTGACAAAATGTCAGATCTCAGCAAAATGCATAAGAAGAGGCCCATCATTAATCAGACTAATTATAATGATGATGATGATATGTAACTATATATTTTTATGTGAAAAAATGATAAGATGAGCAAGATCACCTTATGATCATCCCCATCTTATTATTCCAATATTATATTACTTTTTCAGAGTAGGAATAAACTTCACAATTCTTAAAGAAAACATTCAACAATTAGTTCTTTCTTGGAAGAAAATGATAAACATCTCTTTTATAGAATTGTATCTGGTTGTTTGTACTGTTACTTTATTTAAATATTTGCAATTTATGGAACATTAAATATTTTTTAGGGACGAATCCATCAATGATGGAAGAAATATTGGACCCATTGACACCAAGTGTAAATGATTCTACAAGTTCTGGAATAATGAACAAATTAAGAATGAGATTGACTAATGTTCCATCGACAACTCCAACTAATGAAGGTTTGATAATAAATTTAAAATTCAGTTACCAAAATCACCAGATTTAAAAATGTGAAATTTTACATTGAACTGGTCAGAGATTACAAATCGAAGTGGATATAGTTATTAAGAACTTTGTTGATAAGAACTTCAAACCACTGATTGAGTGGTATTTGCTAGTTAGTTGGTTGTTTGTTTGATGAGGCTGTTTATACACTTGGGTTTTGATTGGGCTAGTGTTTGTTTCTTCTTCTTACTACCAACTAGCCTAGGTCATACCAGAAGTCTAGGAGTCTCTTGAAATTACTACAGGCATCTAGAAGCCACAATAGAGATTCAAGGATTTGTGGCCATTGTTCGGCTACACTCCTGCCTGTCAAATCTATGGGAAATAGATGCTTGATTAAAGGACAGTGGCCTTATTTTTGGTTTTAATGCAGATTATTTTTATGGAAGAGGAGGACAAACAAGCATAAGGGTCACATGATGGTATGTTATCACCACACTTCATACTCTCTTATAAGTCTACAAGAATCACTAGAGTGTTATAAAGTGTTGAATAAATATACATGTGATTTTCAAAACCGAAAACATATTGGTATGTGGCGGGCGAGGATTGGGAGCTCCATTGTATTCTGAAACAGAAAGAGTTACTAGTAGTTTGTTACATAGCCCATTAAGAATGGTGCTGCTACACTTTTAATGATATTAAATTGGGTCCTTAGCCCTTATTTTCTTTAATGTGACATTCTTCCAACAATTTGTGTGAATTGCTTGCCGTGCCATTGATGTATAAAAGACAACTAGACTCCCAATCCTCTATTAAAAGTCGCCAAAGAATGTCCGAGCAGAGTGGTAAATATTACTTACGTATAGTATTCATTAACACATTCATTCAATAAATACCTTATTTTGTGGCAGTAATGTTCAAAGCCTATTTGTTATGAAAATAACGGACAACATGAGCAGGATTGTCAGCTGATGGTAATTGATACACTCTGCCCATTACAATGCAGCACCACTTAGGATTCTTGAAAAACCCAAAAATTCTGAATGGCACTACAACTGCGCTCGACACCTTGAGACATATGATGTTAAGTCTCATTTACCCAGTAAATTCAGTAGCTACGGCACCCTTTAGAAACACAATAATCCTTAAACATTGCATCATGGCAGAAAGAAGCGCCATTGTGGTACCCATAATCTAGCCGGCATCTTGTGCAAAGGAGCCTACCACTAGTAAATGCCCCATTGGGCCTGGGACTTCTCTATTTTTTTTATGCCCTGGGGAAGCATACAGCATTGTATAAAAGTCTGCCTAATAGATGCATAGGCAGACTTGCTTCAGACGTTTTTTGAGCATGATTGTGTCTAGGTGTTAGTTGTAGTTTTAGTAGGTTTAGTGTAGTCTATGTTCAATCCAAGCCCACTTTGTATATAAACCATTGGTGTTTTGTTTCTAAAAATAATAGAGATTTCCACTTTATCCCAGCCTAGGCGGTATTTTCTATCTCTTACTCTATAGTGCCCTAGCAGTAGAAATCTGTGGTGATGCAAACACGACACTCTTTCTAAATAATTAAAATAGATTTGTAATCGATTGTTGCAGCTGCAATGAGCTCAAGGTTGATGGTTTAGGGGTCAAATTTATCGATAATCACTTTGAATAGTGTCGCGGTCTCGTAAACACGCTCAATGGCTGAGAAGTTGAGTGGTAATATTATAGTTTTTATATTCTAGCTCCTAAAGATATAAGGGAACTGGGCGTGTTTTGGATTTGCATGCACGATAGCTCTATGCGAAAACCAAAGTTTTTTTTTATATTGTTTACATTTTATTCTATTGATTTGTTATAAATTATTTTGAGCTGTTTTTATAATGTCTTCATTTTGTTGGTGATTTTCTTTTATAGAATAGGAAAACATACGATCCGACACCGTTTAGTAATTACACGAGCGTTATCAGCCTTTTGCGTGTTAACTTATATAAACGCCACAAAAATACTACTGTTTCAGCTTATTGAAAAAAGCTTTTCTTGTGTTTACTAAGTACATGTTACTCGTTGTTCAGTAACGGTATATCGTCATTTAATTTATCGATAAGGGTACATCACTGATAGTTTATTGTAACTACTAGCATTGGGTCATCGTCTGAAACTCGTAACGGATAAAGTTTAAGGTTTCTGTGATAGATGGTTTCATCTGTTTCCTGTCTAGTAATTCAATTGGTTATCTGTTGCAGGTTATGTCGAGTTTGGTGAATTTAGGGCTCAGAGCCCCGGTATCAAAAAAGTGGGTACATTCGCCGGGGTGTTCTGTCCTGTGGTGCTGTCAATGTTCAGTGCACTAATTTTTATACGAATGGGTATGTACGTTTTAAACTCCCATACTTTACTGCCTAATTAATATAGTATTGTGGGTTTGCCTACTTCAGTAACACATCTGTTGTTCTGTAAGTAGCTCTGCACGCAGGTACGTCCGCTGTCGACCAATGACCCATTGAAAGTGCGCTCCCGTTGTGCTGTGAATTATTTGTTACACATAGGGCTATATTTGACCGGGACTCCACGGTGGCGCGACTTGTTGCGACACCGTGGTGTTAGGTTTATTTTCTCCAATGGTGTCATTATTCCAGGTATAAAATTATTTGCTGGTTTTACTCTCAGAATAACTCATTTCACGACTTTGTAAAGACAATAATAAAACTATTTTGTATATATATCTATGTACTCTGTGCGCTCCAATTACATTTGACGCCATTTTGACTTTATCCGAGGAATAAGCCAGGTATACCTTAAAAATTGGTGGTATAAGAGTAACTCTTGTATAACTTGTTATCTGAGAGTAAGTAATAATTTTATCCTAAGAATATAACTTCTATTCTATACTTCTTGTTGTGGCTTCTGTGAAAGGGGCACCACAATTCGGCCAATGTCACGTTTAAATGTACACCCCCAAGCTTAGAGTATGCATTTGATCAATTTAACTTTAATTTTTAAGTATGGTAGAAATGGTTCAAAAGACAGGTTTTTTCTTATTTTGTCGAATACCAGTGATTTTAGAATACTCCCCTAACTGCCATAAGTGTTTAAAGTGATCAATATATCAAGCAATGTTTAATTTCGTAGAAGTATAGACAACTTGGCCTCTAAAAAGCTTGGTGGGCACAGCAAGACTGATTAAAAACCTGACTCACAGTACTGAACTTCGTCTAGGCAGAGCCTCCACAGGACTTACTCTTCCATATGGCCAACTAACGACGAGCGGCGAATCATCGACCATGTTAAGGCCAACGAGATGACATAAAGAATATAAACAAAGAACCGTTACTGAGTTATATTATACCGAGTTACTTTGTCATACATACTTCTGATTCGGACTCTTCCGACTAACCATCTTTGTCTAATACAGACGACAGCGATTAGTTTTATTCAACTAAAAATGTTTTGAAGTCCTGAAACTTTGTTTATATTCATTGTATTGTTTCGTTAGCCTTACTATAGTCATCTCTGATCGGCTTGTTTTTTAGCCATTTCTGTCTGAGTTTCATTTATTTATTCATTATATAAACCTGTAAACTTACAGTTTTACCCAAAGCGTTTACAAGCTAGTCCCAAAAATACAATTAATATAATAAAATTAGATTTTAAATTAAAGATAAAATAAATAATGATAAAATAATACAAAAAATGTAAAGTTATATAAAATCAAATAATGTCCATAGCGCCAAATAATCAAATAAAATAAGTCCAAAGTTTTAAGTCAATAATTAAATTAAATAAAAAAGTTATTAATATTAATATATAATATATAATTCAAGTACTATCTAACATAATATGTCATTAACAATCGTTTGAAATTTGTCCGCAAATAAATCAATGTCACTCTGAGTGAGCAAGTCGACGATCAGACGTAATGCTCGAATAGTAGGAGCGTTCTCCGCATGTCGGGTGCGACCGTGCGCGTGACGGGCCGCTCCAGTAGACGCGGAGCCATCGCCCCCGCCGTATCACGGGAGATACGATTTGGTACCAATAAACCAACTTGAGCAAGGATTTGCGGACACTCCAATTTATTTCGTATTATGGAGAGATAATGCACCACTAACAGCATCTTTCTCCTGAACGAAAGCCTCTCAAGCTCTACCATCCCATACACAAATAAGGAAGGGTATAAATAAGGGTACTATCCGAAGGTCTTCTTATAGAGCCAGCGGGCAAATTTACGCTGCGTTTTCTCAATCATGAGGGTGTATTTATCCTCATAGGGATCACAGATAGTAGCGCAATACTCAAGTTTGCTCCGCACGTAAACATTTTATAATACCTTCGCTACCTTGATATCGCTAAATTGAGAAGCATTCCTCATAATGCATCCTAGTACTCTATTAACTGTTTTACAGGTCGTTATAATATGAAGATGAAAATTTAATGTATTATCTAATGTCAGTCCTAGATCGTAAATGTCATAAACTCTTTCCATAGGGGCGTCAAATAAATTATAAGCTACGGTGATCGGCAGTCGTTTCCTTGAAAATGTTAAAACCTTAACACTTATCAGAGTTGAAAGGGAGGCGATTAGCCTGGCTCCACAGAGATACGGCATCGATATCCGCTTGAAGAGCTTGGGTATCACTGTTATCTGCAATACTCCGAAATAGTTTCAGGTCATCAGCAAACAATAAGCACTTGGAGATTTGGACCGTTTCCGGAAGGTCATTTATCATTATTAAAATTAACGTTGGTCCTTGACTTACGCCAGACCTCGTGTAAAAATATTCAGATTCGTATCCATTCACCTTTAAAAATTGCCGCCTATTGCTAAGATATGATGTAAATAATCTGAGTAGGTTGTCAGTAAACCCCATCACTGCTAGTTTACGTTGTAAGATGCCATTGTCAACAAGATCGAAAGCTTTTCGAAAGTCAAAATAGGCAGCATCTACTTGTCGACCCGCATCCATTTCCGCATAAACATAGTCTACTAGTGCGGTGAGATTTGTACTCGTTGACCGAGCTTTCTGAAACCCATGCTGAGCATTGCTAAGTTCCCTACGTCCCTTCCCCATCACGGGTAGTGGCCAGAGGAGTTGATCAGGCCAATACCAGCAGCTAAGTTTCACGACTAGATATCACGTTTAAAATTCAAATGTGAAATTTCCTCCAAACAAAGTTGATGTGTGTCTATTGGTATTCCAGAACCTCGTGAGTTGCTAGAAACTTAATTATAGCTCTACAAGAGTAGTATATCAACATCACCATCATCAGCTGGAAGACGTCCAATGCTGTAAACAGGCAAAAGATCTCCACGACGATCGGACCTGCGCTGCCCTCATTCAACTTATTTCGTCGATCTTGACCAGATGGTCGGTCCATCTTGTGGGGGGCCTACCAACACTGCGTCTTCCGGTTCTAAGCTATGTCGGTGATTTTGGTTCTCCTACGAATCTCCTCATTTCTGATTCGATCTTTCATGGAAACTCCGAGCATAGCCCTCTTCATTGCCCTTAGAGCGACCATGACCTTTCTCATCCGGCCCATAGTTAGAGTACTATAGATTGTTAATAAATACTGTTTCAGGTTATCTCGTGGGCAATGCCGGGGTTATAGTGACGTTAGCACAATTCGGCATGGCCTACCTAATAGTAGGATTTACTGTCACATCCATTTGCGCTATATCAACCAATGGTGCTGTCGAAGGGGGTGGAGTTTACTGTATCCTTTAACTGCTCTACTGTAGTTTTTGAGAAACTACGTCCTGTACTTACGCTTATATGTACATACTAGAGATGCTAATGACAGCGGGCCAAGCACTTGGACATAAACGTTCATAGCATTCACGCTTTTTAATTTTTATAATTGTTTTTTGCATGTTTGAATAATTTTTATTGTTATATAATATCCTGACCAAGGGACCAGTTATGTTAAGCAGGACGTTGGGCCCGGAGTGCGGCGGCGCGATAGGAACTCTGTTCTTCTTCGCTAATGTAGTGTCGAGCGCGCTTTGTATCTCCGCTTGCACTGAAGCTTTGATGGAGAACTTTGGCGAGAGTGGTGAGTATGCCGTCAAGTTTTCGTATGGATTAGAGTGTGCATTGAAAGTGCTAGTTTTAATATAACTTGTTGATGAAACACGATTTCAGACTTCGGGTGATGCCAGCCCCAGCTTCGCCTAGGCACTCTATTCATTTTTGAAATTTATTTATTTTTTGATTAGCGCGTGTGTTACACATTTAAATAAAACACTTTTTAAAGGAGTAGAACGCGTGTAATTGTAATTGTAACCGTGTTCTTTACCAGGCTCCTTTGCACAGGATGCCGGCTAGATTATTGGTACCACAACGGCGCCTCTTTCTGCCGTGAAGCAGTAATGTGTAAGCATTGCTGTGTTTCAATCATGCTTACACATTACTGTGTTCCAGTCTGAAGGGCGCATTAGCTAGTGAAGTTACTGGGAAATAAAACTTAATATCTTATGTGTCAAGGTTTTTTTTTTTTATGTAATAGGAGGACAAACGAGCGTACGGGTCACCTGGTGTTAAGTGATCACCGCCGCCCACATTCTCTTGCAACACCAGAGGAATCACAAGAGCGTTGCCGGCCTTTAAGGAAGGTGTACGCGCTTTTTTTGAAGGTACCCATGTCGTATCGTCCCGGAAACACCGCAGAAGGAAGCTCATTCCACAGCTTTGTAGTACGAGGGAGAAAGCTCCTTGAAAACCGCACTGTGGAGGACCGCCATACATCCAGATGGTGGGGATGAAATACTGACTTGTGGCGTGTCGTGCGAAGGTGGAATTCAGCGGCAGGAATCAGGTTAAACAGCTCTTCGGAACACTCCCCGAGATAAATGCGGTAGAAGACACACAATGAAGCGACGTCTCTACGCAACGCCAAGAGATCCAGCCGTTAACAGAGCACTGAGTCCCCGACAATTCGAGCGCCAGACCAGAGATGACAGCAATACTCCATGTGTGGCCGGACCTGCGCTTTGTAGAGCGCTAGAATGTGGGCCGGCTTGAAGTATTGCCGTGCTCTATTGATGACGCCCAGCTTCTTCGAAGCCAATTTGGCTTTGCCCTCCAGGTGGCCACGGAATTGGCAATCGCTCGAGATTTCGAGACCCAGTATTCCGATACTAGGCGCGGCTTTAAGAGAAGTGTTCTCGAAGAGCGGTGATACGACAAATGGGGTTTTTTTAGTGGTAAACGCGCAAACTTGAGTCTTCTGGGGGTTAAATTGGGTAAGGTTCAATTTACCCCATTCCGCGACCTTCTCGAGAGAGGACTCGCTAGAAGACACAAGTTTCTCCCGGCACTGGTCAACGATTTCCCGAGAGAGACCTCCATGGCCCGTGTATACGGCATCACCAGTGCTGTCATCTGCATAGCAATGTATGTTGGAGGTGTCCAACATATCATTGATATGCACAAGAAACAGCCTAGGAGACACAGCCTTGGGGCACTCCAGCATACACGGGCTTCGGGTTCGAGCAATATCCGTCGACAACGACCTGTATGCTACGCCCAGTGAGGAAGCTGGAGGTCCACTTGCACAAGCTCTCGGGAAGCCCAAGATGGAAGTTTTGAGAGGAGCGCCTTGTGCCATACACGATCAAAGGCCTTCGCTATATCCAGGCTAACTGCCAGGCCTTCCCCCTTGCTTTCAATAGCCGCCGCCCATCTATGTGTTAGGTATACCAGAAGATCACCTGCCGACCGTCCATGGCGAAAGCCGTACTGTCGGTCGTTGATCAACTGGTGACCCTCTAGGTATACTAAAAGCTGGCGGCTAATTATGCTCTCCATGATTTTAGAGAGCCGGATCCGAACTGCCTCCTTTTTTTTTGGATCGGATGGACAAGGGCTGACTTCCATGAGTCAGGGACTACGCCTTTGGAATAAGAGTGCCGGAATAAACGCGTTAGCACCGGCGTCAACTCAGGGGCACACGTTCTAAGCACGATTGGAGAAATGCCATCCGGCCCGGTCGACTTCCTGACGTCCAACGAAAACAGAGCTCGCCTAACAGTTTTCTGTCTGAACTGTACTTCAGGCATAGAGCTCTGACACCGCGGGATGGTCGGCGGTGTTTTTCCGTTGTCGTCAAGAGTCGAGTTGGAGGCGAAAAGAGCGCAGAGGAGCTCGGCTTTCTCTTTTGCAGTATGGGCCAGGGTGTCATTTCTCATGTGCAACGGCGGCATAGACGGCTGGTTGAAGTTACCAAGAGCAACTTTCGACAACGACCAGAACTTGCGTGTTCCGGTCGGGTAACTGGAAAGCTGCTCGCCGATTTTGACGACGTGCTTAGACTTCGCACGGGCGATTTGCCTCTTAAAAAATCTGGAGGCACGGTTATATTTCCTCTTAAGAACTTTGACATTCGGATCCTTTGTGCCTAGCGCCGCAACCCAAGTTCGATACGCCTGTTTTTTGCAGTCAGATGCTGCTTTAACTGACGCATCGAACCAGGGCTGTGATCTGCCACCGATCGGTAATACAGAGCTTGGTATAAAAATATCCATGCCCTGCAGTATCACATCGGCTACTGCAACGGCGCAGGCACTAGGATCATCCGAAGGGCAACAAACCTTGCCCCAAGGGTAGGATGCAAAAAAGGAACGCATCCTATCCCAATCTGCTGACTTGTAGTGCCAAACGCGGCGGGTCGCTGGTGGTCTGCGACGTTGGCGTCGGATAGGCACTACACTACTGACCAGGCAATGGTCGGACGTTCCGAGAGGGGCGTCGACAAAGACCTGGTAACCATCGGGATGTGTAGTCAGCAGAAGATCTAATAAGGACGGCATGTGGCTATCCACATCCGGGAGTCGCGTTGGAAACTCAACCAATTGGGACAGACCATACGCCAATGCAAAATTATGCACAGATCGCCCTGCGTAGTCTGTGGTACGTGATCCAAGACATTCGGCATTGTGCCCGTTGAAATCACCCAAGACTACGATTTCAGCGGAGGGGATCTGTGCAAGCACGTCGTCAATTGCCGCTTGAACGCAGCCCATGAGATGATCGGTTTCTGCGTTACCACTATGGGACCTGTAGACACACGCATAGATATACGGACGCAGTCCTCTAAATCTACGCGGAGCCAGAGAGTAGACAGGTCCCTACCCTCAAAATTGCCGAAATTTTGTCAAAAATTTGAAAATTGTCTCAAGGTGACGAGCGCAATTGTAGTGCCGCTCAGAATTTTTGGGTTTTTCAAGAATCCTGAGCAGCTATGCATTGTAATGGACAGGGCGTATGAATTGCCATCAGCTGAATGTCCTGCTCGTTTCGTCCAAAAAAACATTATTATTATTATTTTTATTTTATTTTATTGGGGTTGACAACAGCTTTATACAAAATAATCACTTATAATTAAATACAAAAACATAGCCAATTACAGTCTACCACGATTTACCTAATGGTAACCTATAAATAACACACGATCAGAGAAATTAAAAAAAAAAGTATTTAAAAGTGCCTGCGTTGGTTGCATAATGGATTATATGTATAAGTATGAAAAATGAATATAAATAAGAGAAAAACATGATAAATACACAGATTTACAGATATAATAGTACAATACATAATTAAAGGTCAACCTAGAACCGTAGAATGGATCTATATCATTGAAGGATTTATTATATACATTTGTGCACCGAGTGAGAACACTGTTCTGACCATAATTAGTACGACGAGTAGGAACTTGAAAAGTAGAAATGTCACGGGTGCGCAACGACGGAGCGCGTAAGGCATCTTCCTGCCAGAAGAGAGGGACAGTCGAGACGACCGCTCAGCACATCATGTAAGAACATTATGTCCGAGACAGTACGCCTTTCCTGCAATGTCAGCAGATTGTATATGCGACAGTTGTCTTTGTAGTTGGATGCAACTTTCCGGAATTTATAGTTTAAGTGTGTTTAAAACTTTTTCTGAATTCGTTCTAACCTATACCAGTTTACAACATATATACATATTAATAAATATATATGGCGTAAAATAGGTTCCATATCACGGAGACATACTCTAAAATTGATCTAACGCGTAATACACTTTTTTTTTTGGAAAGTGGATTTTTAAAATGATGACAAGTACGCATTACGAAGCCCAAATTACGATAAGCGCGATTTATTATGCAATCTATGTGATTTGACATATTCATTTTGGAATCCAGGAAGACGCCAAGATCTCTAACAACATTAACTCTTTGTATTAACTCTCCATTAAAGCTGTAAGAGAAAATTATTGGTGTAGGTTTGCGCGAAAAACTAATGACCTGGCATTTTTTGAGGCTGACTGTGATATTATTAGTATTATAGTAGGTGTATAAGTTATTGAGGTCATTTTGTAATAATTCACAATCCTCCTCAGAGTGCACCTTAATGAAGACTTTATTGTCATCAGCATACAATAAATAATCTGAGTTAACGATGCTAGCTCCTTTATCGTAAATGTAGGCGTTCCAAAACAGGGGCCCTAGCAAACTGCCCTGCGGAACTCCCGATAGAATAGATGTATAGTCTGACCTCAATCCTCCCAAAACAACAACTTGACAACGGTTAGACAGGTAGGATTTTATCCACCTTAAGAGGTCGCCGTGCATACCTAATAAATGCAATTTAGAGAGCAGAATGTCGTGGTCCACACGATCGAAAGCTTTTTCGAAGTCCGTGTAGACCACGTCTACCTGCCCACCCAATTCCATGTTCATCAATAAAAATTCACTTAAATAAGCTAAATTAGTAATTGCAGAACGATTCTTCAAGAAACCATGTTGGGCGTAAGAAATGTCGTTAGCTATTGTAGAATAAATGCTGGTAAAAACGACTTTTACAAAAACCTTCGCTAGTGTTCAATTTAGAAATTGGGCGATAGTTTTCAATATTTATTTTTTGGCCTCCCTTAGGAATTACAATTAACGCTTCCAAATCAATGGGAAAGTGCATTCTTTCAAAGAGCGGCGAAATAGAATTGTGATAGGTATTGCAAGACTATCGGCACGCGATGAAATAAATATAGGAGGTATGCCATCACAACCAGCGCCTTTACATTTATCTAACGACTAGCTGACCCGGCAAACGTTGTTTTGCCATATAAAGTGTAATTCACGCGATAGTTTTATATTAGATTAGCGCGTTCAAACAAACAAACAAACACTGCAGCTTTATAATATTAGTATAGATTTTAATATTGAAGCTATGTTATATATATATACCTACCGTTATATCAACGTTAGCAATAACTTCATTAGAAACGTGTAGATTAGATTGGTTTTGGTCAGTACGAGATATAGGTGCAGAAGAGTTGGAGAAGGCACTCTCAAAAAATTTACTAAATGCATTGCATATGCATCATTATATGTTTCGGAGTTGAGAGTGAAGTTGTTTGTATAAGATGATCCACCCCGTTTTGACTTCACATAACGCCAAAAGAGTTTTGGAGAAGACCGAATTAGTTTTTCAGTGTTACTACTAAAGCTTCTATAATATTCTTTTAAAACTTTATTATGTCTATTTCTCAAAAATAAAAACTCATCTCTATCCCTAGGGTTGTGATATTTTTTCCATCTACTATGAATACGATTTTTTTCTTTAATGATTTTTATCAATGCGGGACTGTACCACACGGAGAATTTATTATAATTACAAGAAGTCTTAGGTATTTACATTTCGAAACATTCATATATTTTTTCATAAAAGACATTTACAGTTGAGTCTACAGAGGTGCCATTTAAGACATTGTACCAATCTATTGATTTTAAATGATTATCAATTAAATCGTAATTGCAATTATAATATTTATATCTTGGTTGAAGTTTTTCTTTGAAAGGCCTAATTTGTAAGTCTGTAACTATAACATTCAAAGGTGGATGAAAGGGATCAATTCTAGTTAAAGGCGATGCACTAGATGACACATGTAGAAAGAGATTTGAAAAACACAAGTCTAATATATTATTAGAGACATTAAATGTAGTAAACCAGACGTTTCCTGTCCTTTTCAGGGGGACCCCCTGCAACTAAAACACAGAACTACATACCATTATAAACATAAAAATGTACAGGTGAAGGTAATATGAAGCATATAGAAAATGATAAACTTATTATAATTCTTCCAGGTTATCTGGTTTCCAGCGGAGGTTTACCAGACGGTGATTGGTACCGGTTCCTCTACAGGTCCACGCTAAACGCCGTAGGACTGAGTGTCTCTCTAGCGGGCGCGTCATTGTTCGCCAGGACGAGTCTGGCCATCTGGCTCACGATGGTGGTCTGTCTCGCCAGCGCCTTCCTTAGTTTCTTCATCATCAAACCGACTATGGTAACTTTCTTCTATCGGACTGTCAGCTCGTCAATACGATAGTGTATTCTAACGGCCTTACAAATAAACTTCGTATAGAGTTATACCTGAGAACAAACCAAGAACATGTTAAATGTTTACAAATTGACATTTTGCTTACAATTGGTTTATTCGAATGACATTTCCCACGTTTATTCGGAAGGCTGTCTGACATTCGAAAACCTTTAAAATTATCATTGTACTGACAGTGTTGTCAGCGATGAAGTCTATATTTTGCATATCCCTGGTTTATTCTCAGATATAACTTACTACCAAGTTTATTTGTAAGGCCGTAAGTCTGTAATGCTATCCGAGGAGAATGACAGAGAAACTATATTTCGTTAGCCGTCTTCCTTTGTAAGTGGGCATCAAGAGTGCTTCAAATATTTCAGATAGAGAAGCCGGACACTAATCACCTGGTGAACGACACACACTTCAGCTATACGGGTCTGAATATGGCCACCTTCTACGAGAACTTATACCCTCAATATGGCAGGGACTACACCACAGATGATGGGGAATTGGTGGACTTCGCGTCGGTGTTTGGAGTACTGTTCACTGGCGTTACGGGAGTGATGGCCGGGGCCAACATGAGTGGTGAGTTGTTGGTGTTTGTGGTTCCACTGATAGCACTGGATGTGCAGTGTGTGTTTACGGTCACACCATCTGCCTCATCCTTATGAGGCAGATGGCCCCTTGGCCATCCATAAATAACGTCACATGTTACGGGTGGGAGGGGTTGATGAAGTGTGACAAGGGGCGGGAAGGATTCCCAAATTTTGTGACAGTTGTTTCGATTTTAAGTTTGTATGTTTTTAATTCCCATGATGATTTTCGATATTGGATCTCAATGTCACAATACCGATATTAAAATGTCAATTTCGGATAATAAGAAAATAATAAATTTAATTCAATAATGACCCTTCACGTTCACGACAGTTTGAAGATATAAAATTATAAAATTGAATATGTCATAGATCATAGATCGTAATACCCATTCCAACATATCTATATAACCTTAGTGATTTTTTACTTATTTTCCAAGATGTTATTATGTTTGCGAAAAATGAACTTCTATGGCTATAACTATCAATGACAAAAAATTCGTAAAATAAGCCACTAACAGTGGGACACAGTGAACCTAAGGTAGCAACTAAAAATCCTCAGAATGAAACATAAAACATCATACCAGACGTTGATTATAATGCGAACTGCAAAATTGTTCGCCTGAGAATTATTATATTGATCGTTCTGAATAACTCGTAACTCAAGTCGCCGCTTTCTATATTTGTGTTCTTCCTTCAGTCTTTCACCCTTGTTTCGCACTTGTAATGTTGACACCCTTTTTTTATTTTTTTATGGAATAGGAGGAGAAACGAGCGTACGGGGTCACGTGGTGTTAAGTGATCACCGCCGCCCACAATCTCTTGCAACACCAGAGGACTCACAGGAGCAACATCGCACAAGGAAGCTCATTCCACAGCTTTGTAGTACGTGGAAGAAAGCTCCTTGAAAACTACACTGTGGAGGACCTACACATCCAGATGGTAGGGATGATATCCTAACTTGTGGCGTGTCGTGCAAAGGTGGAATTCGGCTGAAGGTGATCCAGCCGTTCACAGAGCACTGGGTCTGACAATTCGAGCTACTCTACGTTGCACGCGGTCAAATGGATCGAGCTGAAACTGGGGTGCACCAGACCAGAGATGACAGCAATACTCCATGTGTGGCTGGAGCTGCGCTTTGTAGAGCGCTAGTATGTGGGCCGGCTTGAAGTATTGCGGTGCTCTATTAATGACGCCCAGCTTCTTCGGAGCCAATTTGGCTTTGCCCTCCAGATGGCCACGGAATTGGCAATCGCTCGAGATTTCGAGACCCAGTATTCCGATACTAGGCGAGGCTTTAAGGGACAAATGGTTTTTTTTTTATCAGTGTCAGCTTAGTGAAAAATGTATAATAAGATTCATGAAAATAATCATGTATAATGAGATTTATGAAAATAATCAATCTTAGCAGTGAGCTATAGTTAACAGTGGCTATCACAATATATTGGTCACGATCAAACAGGGTTACCCTGAACTGTACCAAAAGCGACCTACCATAACCATAAAATAAATGTTCTAGGTGAACTGAAGAGTCCGTCACGCAGTATACCCCTGGGCACGCTGACAGCACTGCTGTTCACCGGCATCTCGTACGTGCTGCTGACCTTCCTTACAGCGGCTACCTGCTCCAGGGCTCTGCTGCAGAACAACTACGTCTATCTACTGCCTATTAACATCTGGAAACCGTTTATTGCAGTCGGTGAGTATTGAACAGTTTTACTCCCATGACGGTTTGTTGACGATTACCCTCGCCCCAACGTGAGTGCCCATTCAGCAAGCTCTACGCGGCGTTCATCAGCTAAACTTGTAAGATGTGTATTGTAAAGTTTGTGTGATATGTGTGTGATGGCTTACCCACCTGCGCCCTCCTCTGAGATCCTTCTTCAAATAGGAACCGAGCTTCCAAAAGCACAGCTGTCGTATGACTTTAAAAACCAAATCACAGATTATGCTAACCTTACACTCAGCTAACTTTTACCATAGCATAAAGAGTACCGACGTTTCACTAAGTTACACCTGCGGAAACACAATCATCTTTAGCTGCCCGCTAATAAGATTCATTTTTGTCGTATCCAAATTCGTTCCAGATGCGTTCCCTCACAGACATTGCAACTGCAAGATTTTGTGCTGCAGAAATGAGATATAAATAGATCAATATTTTTTTCAAAAGATAAATGAAAGACAGAAATAAAAACTGTAAATGCCCATTTCATAGCTAAGTTAACTCGACAAGTCATTTATCGGCGTTATTATTTATGGAAAGATTCCAGACAACATAATGGAAAGTCTTTGACCTATATGAATAATGTGATTTTGATTTTGATTTACCTTCTCACTACTTAGGTATTTTATTTTGGCTGTAAAATTAACATCGCGAACGCACCTTGTGGCTTAAACGCCTTGTGTGTAGGAAGCACCTAACCATGAAAATATTTCAGGTATGTTGACTGCGACCTTCTCAGCCGGACTGTCAAATTTAATCGGCGCTTCGAGAGTGCTTGAGGCTTTAGCTAAGGATAACATATTTGGTTTGTATATATTATATTATATTGCTATTATTCCGGATTCTAGGATTTTTTAAATAATTCTACAATTGGTGAGATCTTAGCGGTTTCGTTGAATGCACCGAAGTAAAAAGTACGACATACACAGCGCTACACTGGTGATATTAAATGAACACACACGGGTAGAAATACTCAATCTAAGATTATTCCTCGATTAAGTTTTATTCCTAGGATAAAGCTGTTATTTATTCTCAGATAGCCATCTCTTCATTTCACCATCTACTTATCCTGAGTATAACAAAGTTATACAAGAGTAACTCTTGTACCAACAATTTTTAGGGATTAATTGGCTTATTCTTCAGATAAAATCAAAACGGTGTCAAGTTTTTATGTCATCTGAGCGTACAATGTACATTATAACTGAGCGACCATTGATTCATTATTGTGCACATTAAATACAATTGAAAATAGTAGTTTAAAATGCAACGTTTGAGAAATATGCTATTGGACAGCGAAAGCAAAAAAAATAGATTTTTTTGAGACCAGACAATGAAAAGGATTGTTTGAAAAAATAGCACTTCACACATTGACACAACCTTAAAGTAATGACTAAATAAAAAATGGCCTGTTATTGCAATACTGTACTGAAACAAGCCTATTAAATTTGTCTACATTTAGACTTATCAAAATTATATCAAAATTTATCAAAAATATACTAGGAGTTACTTTTAGTCTTTACAAAGTGGTGAAGCGTACTATGAGTAATTATTTCTGAGAGTAAATGCAGGGAATAATTTTATACCTGGCCATAGTTATTCTCGTATAATGACACCATTGGTGAAATTCGATCTAAAAGTTCTGAATGGCCACGGTACCTGTGTGTCAGTGCCTACACTAGCGCGCGACTACGAGATTACTTACAGGTTGTTCCGAAATTATATTATACATTTATTTAGGTGATCACGGTTAAGTAGCTCTATCCGTATACTCCACTCTGTATAACCCAGTGGTCTCAGTTCAAATCATACAATTCTCAATACAAACATTTGTATGATGAATATGGTTGTTTTCTCCCGAGTCATTAATGTTTATATGTTCAAGTATGTACCTATATCGTATTTAATATATTATTGTCATGCACCTTTAGTACAGGCTATGCCTAGGACATTCATAATTCGTAACGTATCGCGTTACGGCGCCAGTCTGTCTGGTTTCCCTTTCACTCACGCCTACGTCAGCGGTAGGCAGGCTCCTCCTTTCTCACTATACGCAATTCTTACTTTTATAGGATTAATTAATAATGTACATACACAAATTCTCATTTGCATATTCAAGAATTGTAACTAAGAATACCATATATTTTATAATCAATAAAATATTTTATTAATAAATAACCATTACATACATTATGATATTAATATATATAAAATTGAAGTAATAACCTAACTTTTTCTCAAGTTAAAAAATATCAATATTAAATAGTTCTACTTAGATTAGTTTAAGTTATCACTTTTGTCGGGCGTTCCGAGACGCACACTTTTTTTTCGTTTAAGTGTGGAAAGTTTCAGATGAATTGAAATATTATAGGATTTCTTCTTCGGCCGATGGTATCGCGATCTGGCAACCCAGTAATGGCGGTGGTGATGTCATGGCTCCTCGTGCAGGTCGGAATAATGGCGGGCTCGCTGAATACCATCGCTCAGGTAAAAACTATAATTTTTTGTTATTGTTTAATTTATCACTTCAGCCGGAAGGCGTCCACTGCTAGACATAGGCCTCCCACAAAGATCGCCATGACGATCGGCCCTGCGGTGCCCTCATCGAACGGCCGGCGATCTTGACTAGATCGCCGGTCCATCTTGTGGGTATACCAACACTGCGTGTACGTGGTAGCCATTCGAGGACTTTTTTGCCAAAACAGCCTTTTTTCCCTGGAGCTGTGTGCCCTTCAGTTTCGCAATAATTCATAATATTTAGGACTTCTGTTGCATATTTAAGATGAAGAACTGCGTTATCTCATTCCTCCTCATTCCAGATAAAATTAAAAACAGTAATAATAAAGTAAAAGCAACTTGGAATGTAATTAACAATGAAAGTGGTAGATCGAAGTGCCGTAACACCTCTATGTGTTTAAATATTAATAATCGCGTCATAAATTCGGAAATTGAAATTGCAAATGAATTTTATAAATACTTCCCTGAAATCCCAATTATCGCGACCATAGACCTAAACTCTTCACCAAAAGCAGCACATGATATGCTTAAATTACACGTACCAGTATCTTCCATTGATTTGAAATTTATGTATGCTAAAGGTAGCGATATACAAAAAATCTTCAAATTAATTAACCTAAAAAATACAAAGGACCTATGGGGCCATTCGACATATATTGTAAAATACATACTTGACATTATAGCACCTGAATTAGCAATAATATATAACGAATACATAGATGAGGGTGTGTTCCCTGACCTCATGAAATACAGCAAAGTTATACCTTTGTTTAAATCGGGCATTTCTTTTGACCCTGCTAATTTCAGACCTATTTCAGTGCTGCCTGTTTTTAGTAAAATTTTTGAAACACTTTTGCTTCAGTAGCTACAAATGCATTTTTGTAAATTATTGAACAAAAATCAATTTGTTTTCACTAGGGGCTTATCAACAATTAATGCGGGTACACACATCTTTGACGCCTGGGAAGAGAGTGAATGTAGTCACAGGATGCATTGGACATTTTTTGTGATTTGTCCAAAGCATTTGACTGTGTCCACCATGAAACTTTACTCCTAAAACTAAAGCATTATGGAGTAAAAAATAGAGCCCTTAATCTGTTAAAATCATATTTAAGCGAAAGAAATCAGATAGTCGATGTAAATGGCAAACGGTCTTCGGGTAAACCTGTGGGAATAGGTGTTCCGCGGGGTTATATTCTCAGTCCTTTCTTGTTTCTTATCTATATTAACGATCTACCGTTTGTGGTAGATGATAGCCATGAGATTGTATTGTTTGCTGATGATACTTCACTTATTTTTAAAGTGAAGCGACGTGTAGATATTGATGACGAGGTAGACAGTGCACTCTCAAAGATAGTGCGTTGGTTTGAAACGAATAATCTGCACTTAAACCGTAAAAAAACCAAGTGTTAAAGGGTGCATTACACCAAACACAGCGGAGGTACAAACCAACGTACTTATAAATGACCAGAAATTAGAACTTGTGGACACTACGGTCTTTTTGGGTATCACGTTAGATAAAAAGCTTCAGTGGGGTTCACATATTGCCCAACTAGCATATAGACTAGTTAGAAAAATTAGAGAGTACACTAATGTTGCGACCGCTAGATTAGTTTACTTCAGTTATTTTCACAGCATCATGACGTATTTTACTGTGGGGTCATGCTGCTGACATTGATATAGTGTTTGCTCTGCAAAAGAGAGCTGTTCGTGCTATACCAGCTTTGTTATAGAGTATCTCAAAGAAAAATTTAAAGAAATAAATATTATGACTGTTCATTCTCAGTACATTTATGAAAACATAATATACGTTCACAAAAATCGTCACCCTTTTGCTCTTAATAGTGATTTCCATTATTATAACACTAGAAATAAGGGATTGCTTGTAACTAATTCTAGTAGGCTTCATAAGATACATAATAGCTTTAAGTGTAAATGTATACACTTTTATAATAAAGTCCCAGCCACTTTTCAGGTATTATCTATAAATAAAGTTAAATGTTTTATAAAAAAAAATGCATCTGTCGTAAATCCTATTACTCCACAGCTGAATATCTGAGTGATCGGACAGCCTGGGACTAGATTATGATTATTTTATAGCAATAGCAATGAATGTACAATATTGTATATTTTTATTAAAAAGAGCGCAAAAAAAGAATGCTGGGAGAGTTTCTTGCGCCGCTTCTTCTCTCTCAGAGCGCCATTTGTTTCCGAAGCGGTAGTAGTACCTAGTATATTAGAAATAACATCAAAAAGAATTTTAAAGGAATCAATTTTGAGAAAATAAATGCCTTTTATGCAATTAATGTATACTAAGGCCAGCGAGGCGAGATAAAGAATGTAAACAAACGGACCGTTACTGTGTTACACTGTAATAGCGAGCGTTTGTTGTCTCTATCGCTTGTACGCTGTATAATTGGCGTCAGTTGGTCGACGATAGCTGTCGGTGCGTGCTTCATAGAACAGGAAAGCAGTGAGTACCGCAGTTGTAAACATCCGGTCCGCCATTTTGTGAACAAGTTCAATCCTCTTTGGAATGCGTTCGAAGTGATATGTTATTTCTCGTTTTCGTATTTACTTAGTTTTTGTTATTAATTTTCCGTAACTGTTAGTTTCTTGTTTATTTTTGCTGTTATTGTGATTTTAATTTATGGAATCACAGCCTGGCAGTTCTAGACAACCTTTGAAAACAAATATATCGTATATCGTACATCAATTCTATTCAATATTCAAAGATATGGATGAAAATGTTTTGAAACACTGAAACTTTGTTTAAATTCTTTTTCTCGTCTTTTTGTTCTTACTATAATAAGATGTACTATTATTTCAGGTAAACTCTGTTCTATTTATGACGAGCTACTTCGCTATCAACCTGGCGTGTCTCGGCTTGGATCTTGCTTCGGCGCCTAACTTTAGGTAAATATACTCGATATTAAAGTCCCATTCAAAAACTTATATCGGGCCATCCATAAATTATGTCACATGACTTTCATGATTTTTGACCCCTCCCCCGACCTTGTCACAGCTGGTTACATTTGTGTGACTGAATGCATTTCGCGCGTCTATCTTTCCAATGTTTTTTTATTGGCTCGCGCTTTATATGCTTTATCATAGTTATAGCAAATTACTTGTACATACAATGTTTGCGACTGATCGCTTTGGTGATTGGACGTCGAACGTAAAATATCTACATTTCAACTTACTGAGGTTGAAATCTATAAGACTACTCACAAAAAACATAGCTAAGTGTAAGCTGAGTGTAATCTTTTATTTAGTTTTGTAGTCATTTGACACCTGAAATTATTCTGAGCTTAAGACAGCCCGAGCCCAATAGAAAGGTAAAGCGCGCGTTTCATTATACACAGTACCTATATTGTCAATTCTTATTAAACAAATGTTTACAATAGAAAGTAAACTGAATTATAACAGTATCCAAAACTTATTTGATTATAAGTTTTATTGAAACAAGTGGAAATCTATGAATGATTTATGTTATATGCGGTCTAGTTATAAATTATTTGGTACGAGATATGGTAAATTTTTAGTTGTGTAACTGCTATAGGTGACATGACAATGACAGACAAGTAACAAACACTTAACTACACCGATCGTGTATTAAACGGGAATTATAAATCATCGAACATCAGCAGCTGTTGTGATGACGCAAGAAACTGTTAACCTCCCTTTTTGTTCGGATTATAGTCTGAATGTAAGCTAAGTCGTCGTTATGGTGACTTAAGCTTATGCTTAGCTCGCTCTTAATGTTATGTTTATAAATACGGACTTCGACTTAACTCATTAAATCAGTCTGAGCTAAGTCTATGTACACTCTATAAAACTCAGCCTAAGTCTCTGTAGGTTAAAGAGTTTTAGGGAATAAAAGTTTACGAAGAATATTATTAGATTAAAAATGAAATTAAAAATTAACGAAAGTCGCAAACGTTAGTAATTTTCTGAAATTTATTATTTAATATAAAAGTAAAATAATAAGTAAACAAATACACTTGGAGAATTTCAAAAAATGTTACTGATTTTAATTTTTTTTTACATCCGTACCATGATGACGGTTAAAAAAATGTTCAACTGTATAATATAAGTATTGAGCGTTACTAAGAGTCACCGCCAAGTCGCCCCTACACAAGTTTTATTTCATAAATGATTATCGAGCAGCTTGCGCCCCACAGACCCACCTTCAAGCACTTCTCGTGGCTGACGTCCCTCCTGGGCCTGGTGGGTTGCGCGGCCCTGATCTTCGCCCTCCGGCCCGCATACGCGTTCGCGGTGGCCCTAGCATGTAGCTCGCTGGTGGTCGCGCTCCACTTCCTGTCTCCCGCGGCCTCCGAGCCCAAGTGGGGCAGCTTGAGTCAAGCACTTATATTTCACCAGGTAAATATTATCCACGGCACATATCATCATCGACAGCCGGAACCGATGACTTCCACTGCTGGACAAAGTCCTCCCCCAAAGATCTCCCCGACGATCGGTCCTACGCTGCCATCATCCGACGTATTCCGGCGATCTTGACCAGATCGTCGGTCCATCTTGTGACCTACAATGACCTGATTTACCACAATTTTCATACTTTCTTTGTATCCCATTTGTTGCCCTGTGGTAAATACATGTGTGCTTTTTCTTTGCAAGTGTGTTAAAAAAGTCCGTATGAAACTCGTGAGCAAATGCTCACTAGACACTCGACTGATTGACGATCACTGCAACACACGCTCGTATCACAATATACCGTAATGTCCTCAGGTTCGCAAGTACCTGCTCCTGCTGGACCCCCGGCGCGAGCACGTCAAGTTCTGGCGCCCTCAGATGCTGCTGCTGATCTCGTCTCCGCGACAAGCGGCGCCGCTCATCGACTTTGTTAATGATCAGAAAAAGGTGATATGGTCGAGTATTTTGTTTAGTTAACTCGAGTATCATATTATCATTAAAAAAGTATTATAGCTTTTAATGGAATTAACACGTATATTCAAATTTGGGACTTGAGAACTGTAAACAGTGGACTGCCCTTGTCACGCGTACGTGTTGCCCCGTTTGGCTTTCGTCCATATGAGACATTATTGAATACAATTTGAAGGATTATTAGATGATAAAAAAAACTTGAGCTTGAATTACTCTAAAGGATTTGAGCTTTTATTTACTCTTCAAAAATTTAAATTATATTATGCAAATTTAAGCAAATTGGTCAGATTGAAAGTATTTAATGAGTATTGCATAATATGTAGATGAACATTCTTTTTTAATATTTGGTTGAGTTCTCGTGACAGGCTTCATCATGCTCGCTTCAATTTCTCTACTTGTGGCGGCGACATGCGACGGGTCGTTCGAGGTCGAATGGTTGAGGGAGGCGATAGCTGGCCTATGCCTAATGCTCATGAACGGGCGCTACTAGTGGTGGCAAGACGACCCTTTTACTAGAAACTCTGCTTCATGTTTCTAAAATTAAAGAAAGAGAAAAGAAAACATAACATTGTCGTTTCCTTAAACACATGAAGGATTTTGATTATTTTTTTCTTAATGCACAACTATTTGCAGCAACGTCAGAGCGGACTATAAGTTTGGAAAAAAATTCCTTACGAAATTTTTTTGTTAATTTATAATTCGTATGGTTCTCTAACACTAATCATTAAAATGTTAAATTAAATATATTGTCCATTTTAGAAAAAATATTATAACTGTCATTAACAATTCCAAAAAAAAAATATAATAGAAATAAATAAAAATAATTTGTTTCCAATGTTATCAGTTTTGTAATTTCAGGGTGGTCTGTTTGTGATCGGGCATGTTAGAGTCGGTCAGTTAGATGGTAGCGGGGACCCCCTGGCCCTAGAGCACTCCTACTGGCTGAAGCTGATCGACCATCTTAAGGTGAGCTGTTCAATATTTATTTTAATTTACTGCAATAAAACCAACGCTGAGGGCTAGTTCTTAAAATGACATATAAGTTCGTTTTCTATTTTCATGTACTCACCTCTGAGTGGGTCCAGAATCAAGGTGGAGGAGGAGGCGTCCCAAATTTTGTGAAAACACATTTTTTTTCAAAATGTAATATTTTTTGTCTAAGTATTACAACACTAGATTTAAACTACATACCTACTAATCATGCAAATATACTATATATTTTTTTTATGTTTTGTTAATTTTCATGACTTTTTATCATTAAATGTTGATTTCATTGAAAAATAATTTAAATGGAAAAAAATATATGCGGAACACTAAATACAAGGTACTACTGTTTGAATTTAATACATTTCTAAATGTAAATTTGCAAAATATGTGATATCACAATAAGTAAGGGTCAAAAATGTGACCAAGCCGTCCTTGATTTGTTCATGAACTTTGACCCCTCGCACGGATGTGAATTCGAGTGTCGTAATGTATGGATGCCCCTTATGTTACATAAACATATCCGGTCTCTGTATCTTCTACTGTCATCACTATCAGACACCACGTCCGCTACTGTGAGTGTCGCAAGAAACTTATTGCGTCACACACACACAGTCAATTTGTGGGTGGAATCATTTATCGGTCGCGGTATTGCCAAAGTAAGTCTGAAAATTAAAGCAATAAATCTCATGCATCATACATTTATCTATTACTTGCCACAACATGGCAGTTAAAAAGCTTCACCTTATTCATTACACTTTATAAATTAAATATTTCTTTCGTATAAACGGGAGTACGTACCTGATGATCCCAGTAAATGCACGAAACAAAAGTATTACGAAATTTACAAGAAATATTTAATTAATATAATATAATAATTTAATTATTAAGATTATTATAACATAAATGACTTTCTTAATGATAAAACACACTGGCAATAAAGCGAACACCCTCAGGCTCTTTAATTATAAATGTTTATTGTACGATATTATATTGTAATCTATATATATAATTGTTAAATAATCATAAAACCAAATATATTAAATTCACCACGCCAAATGTCAAAAATGTAGATGCGAATATTTTATTAAATGGAGAGGTGGTAGAACCAGTGGAATCTGCTATATTCTTGGCATTTATTGTTATTGGGCAGTGCGGCCGATATTAATACTATCTTTGTGCTGCAGAAGAGGGCTATTCGCGCGATTTATAACCTAGGTCCTAAAGAATCATTAAGAGAAAAATTTAAAGATATAAACATTTTGACTGTTGCTTCTCAATCCATTTTTGATAATGTTTTGTATGTTCATAAGCACATTGAGGAATTTTCTAGAAACTGTGACATTCATAATGTTAACACGAGGAACAAACATAAACTTGTTATGCCTACTACTCGGTTGGGTCGAGTTAGTAAGTCTTTTGTTGGGCGATGTATATGCTTCTACAATATGATCCCAGAAAATGTACAAAACAAATGTGTTACGAAATTTAAAAGAATTTTTAAAAAACGCTTGTGTGGGAAAGGTTATTATAGCATAAACGATTTTCTTAATGACACCACGGACTGAGAATAAAGCGAACACCCTCAGGCTCTTTAATTATAAATGTTTATTGTACGATATTACATTGTAATCCATATTGTATATTTAAAAAAAAGCCCGCTGAGTTACTTGCGCCTATTCTTCTCAGGTCTGAGGCAGTCTCTTTTGAATGGGTGTTAGATTTTGACGTTCAATAAGTGATTTTAAATCCTATTTTGAATAAAAACATTTCAATTTGAATTTGAATTTATACTCTACACTACACGCACCAACATGCACAAAATGCCTTCTATTCATCGTTCTTGTGTATTAATTATACAATAATGAATACTGTTCAATTGATTACTTTTCATGTTCGTACATTAGATGATTGAACTAATTAAGAAAATGTCTTAGTTTTAATTATCCTTATTTGTATAAAATAACATTGCATATCTTTATTAACTTAAAAATGTATGTTATTATTACTAAAACCATTAATAATTTTATATTAATATTATATTATTTTCAATTCAATATATATGTCGCAGGGAAATTATAATAACAGAGATTTGCTCGATTCCCTAAGTGATTCGATCAAATCACGGAGTATGCTTAAAGATCAACACGACTTTATCATTTCTCTAAACAAATCTGGTGATTTGATCAAACGCCAGGGTTGGTTCCGTGAAATGACAATGAGTGACGTGACTAAAAGAACTTAGGATGTAAAAGCGCGCGAAGCGAGCATCAGACTTGAGTCATACCCCGACCCGGATAGGTTAGGTGGAATGGGTTCGGCCCATTCGAGTTTTTTTTAATAATATGGGCCCCGCGCTTTTCATGGGAGTGGGGGAGTGAGCCAGGGGACCGAGGACATCTCCCTCCCTCCCCCTACCCCTCTCACCCCCCTCCACCTGAGACACGATACTAACGAGATTTGACCAAATTACTGTTTTTTATCATATCCCTGCAAAATAAATATTATACTTTTAACTGTACTTAATTTTCTCGCATTATTCTTCCTATGTACTATTTAACTGTGGAAACTTTTATTGGTCAATGATTTATATTTTATGTTTTGTTTTTTTTTTTATGTGAATTTAGTTGTACTGTTTATTTCCCGAATAAAATAAAAATAATAAAAAAATATTTTTATTGAAAAAAAAAGCCCGCTGAGTTTCTTGTGCCAGTTCTTCAAATCAAATCAAATCATCTTTATTTGCAAGATAAGGTAATAATGTGTTGTTGGCTTATAATTAACAAGTGCTCTTATCCTAACCCACAAGGCATGCAAACTTATAGAGGAATACATAGTTCACGTTTTAATTTCTGTAACAATTATAATATACTGTACTATACTAAAAAAAGATATGCATCCCAAGCAAACTTAGATTAACATCAATCATACAATAGTTATTATTTCTTAAGCTTATTCATTTTCATTTATAATATAATGGCATTAGCTACACAATGATATTGAGTTCAGTCGAAGTTAATTTTTATTATTTGCTATTTTATCGTCAAGAAAATCTTTTAATGAGTAGTATACTTTTTTATTAAGTAAGATTTTAGTGACTTTTTAAAGTAGAATATATTTTCGCGCTTAATATTGTTAGGTAACTTATTGTAAATTGTTGGTCCCATGCAAAAGATGCTGTTTCGATACAACTCTGTTCTGGACTTCAAAGGTCGTAATTTGTTGTCGTTTCGTTTCGAAATTAGCTTTTCATATTTATTGATATTATTCTTTACCATAACTGCTACTTCGTAAATATATATTGATGGCATGCTAAGTATATTTAATTTAATAAAGTGAGGTTTACATGATTCGGTTGCTTTTAGTGAGCAGACAGATCTGATACATTTCTTTTGAGCTTTGAATACTTCATAAATCCCTGGAGCATTACCCCGGAATAGTATCCCATATCTCAGAGTGCTATCTACATACGCATGATATGCTGCTAACACCGCAGTCATATCAACTACTGTCTTCAGCATATGTAGAGCAAATGAGAACCTATTTAGTTTTTTAATGACATAATCAATGTGTGTTCTCCATGACAGATTGTGGTCAAGACAAATGCCCAAGAATTTTGAGGTCTTCTCTTCATTAATCGCTTTACCGTCATAATTTATATTTAATCCATAAGATTGTGTGTTTTTGTAAGCACATTTCGTCATGCATGTCTTATTTAGATTGATTTTTAGATTATTATAATTTAACCACTCTATTAGTTCGTTAAGCGAATTGTTTATGTAATTTTCATATGTTAATGGATTGTTGTCAATAAATATGGCAGTACTATCGTCTGCAAATAGGACCATTGGATCCTTAATAGTATGAGGAAGGTCATTTATATAAATAAGAAAAGCAGTGGTCCTAGAATACTGCCTTGGGGCACGCCAAATGTTGTTTTCCGGGGGTCTGATAAATATTTCATTTTGGTTTTAGTTATAAGATTTATTTTAGTTATTTCTGTTGATTGTTGTCAACCAGATAAATATGATTTAATTAAATTAAGAGCATTGTTTCTTATGCCATACGTTTCAAATTTATTGATCAGTATTAAATGGTCGACATAGTCAAAAGCTCTGGTCATGTCCATAAATATTGCTGTCACTCGTTTTTTATTTTCTAAACTAGTCATTACCGTTTCCAAAAAGTTATAAATTGCTTCATTGATAGACTTATTTTTCCTAAAGCCTACTTGCTCCTTAGTCAAAATATTAAATGTTTCAAAGTACGAATACAGGTTTTTGTGTAATTGTGTAATTTTTTCAAAAACTTTTGATAAGATTGGAATCAAGGCGATAGGCCTGTAAATTTGCATATCCAGTTTGTCTTCTTTTTTAAAAATAGGTTTTATTATCGTAAGTTTCATTTTATCTGGGTATATACCATATTCGATACACTGATTCACAATGTAACTTAATACTGGGGCTATTATGGTAGCGACATATTTTATTACTGTTGTATTTATATCATCGTATACGTTACTATTTGTGTTTTTTAATGACTTTATTGCATCCAGAATGTCATAGGAGCCTGTTGGGTTAAAAAAAAAGTGAGTTAGGTTGATGGTGTCTAGTGATGTATTTGGGGTTATCATTATAACCACTTTTTTTGCAATCCTTGTTAATTTCATCTATGAAGAAATCGTTGAATGCCTGCGCTATCGTTTGAGGATCAGTGACAATTTTTGATCCAATTCTAATGGCATCTATGTCATCTCTAGAGATATTGTTCAAGGTACCATTTATTATATTCCAAGTGGCTTTTGTTTTATTAGAGGAATTTTTTATTATGTAGTTATTTTGAGACCTCTGTGTAAGTTTTATAATTGATTTTAATCTTTTGGAATAAGCCTTTAATTTAATTATATCTGATTTACATTTAGTTAATCTTGACGTCCACAAAAGCTTCCTTTTAATTTTAGAGCAAGTTCTTATACCCCTGGAAAGCCATCTATGTCGTTTTGTAGAGGATATTTTTATTTTACAATAGGGAAACATTAATTATAGAATAGTAATATCAAGTCTAAAAAAATATTGTATGCCAAAATTGGGTCATCAACAGAGTACACCTCTTGAAAGGATAAGCTTTTGAGGCAGTCATAATATTTATTCATATTTTCAATCGAAAATTGCCGTTTATGAATGTACCAGTGGCTTAGAAGAACGCTTGGGACAACCTGCGCAGTATGGTCAGATATGGCTAGTTCAGGTCTTCTTAGGTCTAAGGCACACTGTTGTGAATGGGTGACAGTTTTTGACTTTCAATTAGTATTTTATGTCCTATTTTGAATAAAAATAATTGAATTTGAACTTGGATGGTAAGTAATTACCGTCGCCCACTCTTAAACATCAGAGCTTAGAATCTTTGACTGCCTTTTTGAAGGTACCCAGATCGTATCGAACTGAAAATAACGCGCGTCCAGTTTGGAAAAACAACATTCACTCATAATTTATTATTAATAATTTCAGGTGAAAGCTTTTGTAGAGCTCTGCCTAGCGGAGTCTATTCGGAGTGGAGCTGCCCATCTGACTAGGCTAGCCGGTCTCGGAGCCATGAAGCCAGATACTGTACTATTAGGTTTCAGAGACACTGCCACCCCGAAAGACTTCTTTAGAGAGTGAGTTGAATGTATATTTGTTCAATAGATATTTGCATGTATAAAATAATAGGATAATAATTGAAAGGAGCACTTACATTAAGCAGGAAGCACTGCCAGTCGTCGAGTACGCTTGTTATCGGTCGTGTTATCTTTCTATGCAATCCGTACGAAATTGCAATCTCAACTTACTAATTTATTTTGCTTCGTGCTTTACGATACGAAAGGATAGGTGCAAGTTTAGAAAAATGTGTCATCACTCACAGTGTTTGCTTTATTCGCGCCTAGTTATTAAGGCGCTATAGTCTTATAAACTAACATTTTTGAAAATCTACTTAAAATACTTCTACAAATACTACGGTTTCAGTTTTTTTTACATGTTTATCTTCATTTCTTTATCTAAGTTATTGCAGTTTCGAAAACACGATTACGAAAAAAATCTCGATAGATATAGTTTTGAAAAATAGGCTTTTTTATTTGAATTATTGTTTTATATTATCATAATACTTTGATAGCTATCAACACAAAACTTGTTTTATTCGAAAGTTTATTATTATTTTTAAATTTTCTTCGTGGGTTTTATCAATACGCTTTGTGAATTATTTTATAACAATTTTTTTCTTAATAAACCAAACGCGACGCCACGTTTGCATGCTCGCTTATGCCAGCAGTACGCCCCTGACCACTGTCAAGGACGGTACTGTATTCGTTTCTCTCGGGCTGAGGGCTCACATTTTGTAAGATTTCAGCAAACAAATCCAAATGGGGAATCATCGTAAAAAAATGATGATGATGCGGCAGCGTATTATGTTAAAATATATGAGGAAGTCGGAAATTACGAAAATAAAATCTACATATTATTATTTTGAATATTATGCAACGCGCGATTTATGTATGTATGTACTTAAGGGAAGTTAGAAATCCATTTATGATTTTGTACAATATGGATATCGAATCCGAGGTTCTCAAATAAACTTCAAATGACAGAGTTGTCAGTATTGTTGCACTTAAAACAAAAACAACATGGCGCGTAACTGAAAATCGTGACGATTTGCTATCAAATTTGTCTCATATGTCGATAAAGAAGTTTCACTTCAATAATAATAATAATTTTCTAATCAAATCACTGGACACTAAACTTTTTACATGTCAATAGAGTTAGAAATGCATAAAAATATCACATCATTACTAAACTAAACTAAACTCTTGCGCAACTGTAAGTTTTAAAAAATATTACGCAGTCCTTCCCGGGCAGGGTTCGTTCACCCGCATCGCTCGGTTCGTGTCTCAGCCATGCCCGCGTCGATGTGTACTTATCTTAAGTTCGAGCGCTTTTTGCCTAAAGTGTTGGGAATACCCCGCCTTAAAATACGTAGTCCAACTTCCTAAAAGTGAAGCATTGAGCAAGATGTTGTTGTGTTTCCTAGATACTTTAAACACTACAATTGCATTCTTCAACACTTCTGAATTTCAAATTCAAAAATTTATTATTGAAAATAGGATATGATGTCACTTATTGAAAGTCAAAAACTACACATTCGAAAAAGCATGCCTTAGACCTGAGAAAAACGCAACAAACTCAGCTTCATTTTTTTTTTCATAAAAAAATATGGTTTCAATGTAGTATGGTACAATAGAACTTATTATTTAATAGCCTGAGGGTTGTCGCTCCATTACCAATCTGTGGTATCATTAAGAAAGTCATTTATGTTATAGTAACTTTTACATCGCACCAGAAAAGACTTACTTCTAATGTAGAGGGAAACAGGAAACACGGGCGGGTTTAGTGGGTTTCGCTTTAAAAATATTTTATGTATGTTTGTCTGTAGATTTAAATATTTTAAATCATTTATACGTCTAGAGAGAGTATGACATCTGTGAAATCTCGAAATTGACAATAGAGTTAACTCTAAACTCAGTTTTTAGAGTTTAAGCTCTATTTTGAGCAATGCACGCACACTAACACAAAGTGTCAAACTAATCGCGAGTGTAAGACGTAGCTTGTCACGCACACAAAAGTATTAAATCTGGTCTGTTTTTATCGGGTGTCTAGCAGGAACAGACTCGTATCTAGATTTATATATATTTTCTAAGTAAATTGTCAGTTTCATGCCAGAATTTGGCGAGCCAACATCTCCTGAGGATGCCTCGTGTTGAGGCGAAACAAGTGTCGAATTGATTGAAGACGAATATTAGCGCGATTTACACTCAAGATAACTCAAAAGAAATTAAATTAGTTAAATATATATTATTTTGATGCAGCCCAATGTCTCCGTACAAGACGGATCAGTTCGACCCGGACTCCGGCGACATAATGTTCCCCACGCGCACGTCGGTCGCCACGCGCATCTCTGCGGGCGAGTACGTGCGCATGATGGCCGACGTTCTGTGTGTCAACAAGAACATATGTCTGTGCCGGCACTTCCACACGCTCGACATGGCGGCTGTCGAGAGGTACGTTGAACACGCGCTCGTTCTATTATACAACGAAAAACAATTTGTTATTTTAAAGTGATAGCCCTCTGAACACGCAAATTCTGGTCGTTGTCGAAAGCTGCTCTTGGTAACTTCAACTAGCCGTTCCTGCCGCCGTTGCACATGAGGAATGACACCCTGGCCCATACGGCAAAAGAGAGCCTATCTCCTGTGCGCTCTTTTTGCCTCCAACTCGACTCTTGACGACAACGGAAAAACACCGCCGACTATCCCGCGGTGTCAGAGATCTATGCGTGAAGTACAGTTCAGACAGAAAACAGTTAGGCGAGCTCTGTTTTCGTTGGACGTCAGGAAGTCGAGCGGATGTCATTTCTCCAATCGTGCTTAGAACGTGCGCTCCTGAGTTGACGCCGGTGCTGACGCGTTAATTCCGGCACTCTTATGCAAAAGGCGTAGTCCCTGACTCGTGGAAGTTAGCCCTTGTCCATGCGATCCAAAAAAAAAGAAAACAGTTCGGATTCGATAAACTACAGGCCTATAACTATTACCTCCCTGCTCTCCACAATCATGGAGAGCATAATTAACCGTCAGCTCTTGGTATTCCTATACGGTCACCAGTTGATTAACAACCAACAGTACAGCTTCCGCCATGGTCGATCGGCAGGTGATCTTCTGGTACACCTAACATATTAAGTAACTAGGCAATTAGCCTGGATATAGCGAAGGCCTTTGATCGTGTATGGCTCAAGGCGCTTCTCTCAAAACTTCCATCATTTGGGCTTCCCGAGAGCTTATTCAAGTGAACCTCCAGCTTCCTCACTGGGCGCAGCATATAGGTCGTTATCGACGGCTATTGCTCGAATCCCAAGTGAACGCTGGAGTGCCCCAAGGCTGTGTGGTATCTCCCACACTGTTTCTTCTGCATATCAATGATATAACATACATTGCTATGCAGACGACAGCACGGGCGATGCCGTATACACGGGCCATGCAGGTCTCTCTAGGGAAATCGTCGACCAGTGTCGGGAGAAACTTGTGTCTTCTATTCGGGTCCTCTCTTCAGAAGGTCGCGGAATGGGGTAAACGCGTTGCATTTACCACTAAAAAACCCCCTTTTGTTACGACAAATCTCGCGACGTATCACCGCTCTTCGACAACACTTCCCTTGCAGCCTCGCCTAGTATCGGAATTCTGAGTCTCGATATCTTGAACGATTGCCAATTCCGCGGCCACCTGGAGAGCAAAGCCAAATTGCGTTCGAAGAAACTGGGCGTCATAAATAGAGCACGGCAATACTTCGGCCCACATTCTAGCGCTGTACAACGCAGAGCAACTCGAATTGTCGGGGACCCAGTGCTCTGTGAACGGCTGGATCACTTGGCGTTGCGTAGAGACATCGCTTCATTGTGTGTCCTTTACCGCATTTATCATGGGGAGTGTTTCGAAGAGCTGTTTCACCTGAATTCTGCCGCCGAATTCCACCTTCGCACGACACGCCACAAGCTAGGATATCATCCCCACCATCTGGATGTGTGGAGGTCCTCCAGTGCGGCTTTCAAGAAGCTGTATTGAGGCCATCTTGCATTTGGCTTAAGTCTTCCATGGTCTCTGCCATGACAACGATATCGTCTGCGAATTGAAGGTGAGTGATGTATTGGCCGTTGATGTTAATGCGCAGTCCAGAAGCTTAAAGATATCAACCGCCTACTGCGTTGGGCGATGTGACATCGCCTTGTCTGATTCCTCGCTGCAGTCGAATAGGCTTTGAGATCTGATCCTGAACACGGTGGTGTTTTTCTTTCCTCCAACTTGTCGTCGGTCCGCATGTCAGTGACATTGTATGTTGCCAGGGCCAATGGTCTTCGTTGGTGGTTAGCGTTGCCAAACAAGGGGATTTTTAGCACCCCCTGCCCCGTCGTTTATGTGGCTGCTACCGAGGCTACCACGAGCGGGGCCGCCGGGGACTGGACTTATAGTGTCCGTCATGTTTGGGGGTATTTGTCACGCCTGGCAGGCGGGTTGGCAGGTGTGCTCTTAACGAAAGATGCTGCCGCCCATCCTCCGTTGTTTGTATCCCTTAGTTGCCTCTTACGACACCCACGGGAGGTGATGGGGGTGGTGCTATTCTGGACCGACGCCACACGGACGTGTGATACGCAAAATATAATAACTTTAATTTAAAATTTAATTAAATAAAAAGAACATGAAGCAGACGGAATCTGTCTGAAACTTTACGAGGTATCATAAATATTATTACCTATTTCCTGACAATGATGAATATCGTCAAATTTGATACGTTTGTTTTGCAGGAGGTCACCCAACCTGAAGTACATAGATGTGTGGCTGGTGGACATTCTCCGGCCTGATGCGGAGCAGGCGTTCAGCGTGCCCGCACTGTTCGCGCTGCAGTTGGCTGCCGTGGTGCGCTCGGCGCGCGGTTGGCAGCACCTGCACCTGCGGGCGCACGTGCCGCTCACCACGCCTCGTACGTACAGAACAAGGATACTTGATACGGTTCTCACGAACATCTATTGAGGCCTTCCACTTCCTCTAATGCCTGCAAATTTCACCTTTTTTTATAACAATAATGGACGAGACGAGCAGCATAATCCCGTTTTCCGGATAACATTGTTTATTATTTTTGTAGAAAACATGAGTGCGGACAGCAATGGACAGCGCTCCGTGACTGACAGACTTGACGACCTGCTCAAGTTGTTGAGAATCAACGCGACCACGCACGCGGTATGTACACACCTTACATAATTTATACGTCTAGATAGAACCTCTCGACCATCTGTTACACAACCGAGGAAAACAGGCCAGGTTTATTACTTTAATATGCGTGACAAGCTACGACGTCCACTCGCGATTATTATGACACTTTGTGTTAGTGTCGTTATTGTTGCGCTTTGTTTTATGGCTCTTAGAACCAAGAGCAATTAGTTAATGGCAGTTTTTTGATGGCTGTCTTGCTCTGTCCACGTGGACATGTAGATGTATCTGAAAGTTATTCAAATAAGTTACAAGACCATGGTCATGCATGCATGACCATAAATTATTCATATTGTGTTTTTATTTTATTTTTCACACACGAAACAAAGTTGAGAAACTATTATGGTTTAGAATAAATGTATTTTCAATAAAACAATTGGTTTTATTTATAAGTGTTTATGGTTTTATTAAATTATGAACCGCGAGTGCCATCTCCATTGGCACAGTTTCCTTTTTTTCTTTTAATATCTCCTGCACATTTCTCCTGTTCTGTTCTTGTAAACATGCTACCCAAAAATACAAATTCTGATACTTGTTCATCTTCAATCGTAAAACGTATCGAAAATATACACGCTTTCAAATTTCATAGTTTCAACACAAAGACTAAGAAACCTTGATCTACATTAAAGTGCGAGATCGCTTGTGTGTAATATAAAATTTAACTATGATAATATATTGGTACAAAATAATTACTCAAATAATTAACTGGAGTGGACTGGAGGTGTCAAAGTCAAATTTCTTTATTTGCCAGAAACATTCACAAGTAAAGTTGTTACAAATTTAAGAGCAGGCACATGTTTCGTCTTGACAGCCATGCAAATATTTTTGTGGTTTCACTTCACAATATTATAAACCTACCACAATCAATAATTACTGCTACATTTAATTTAATCAACGTAAAGCCTACTAAAAGACCCTGCAATACAGATTTACAATAATGAATGAAATGCTAAGAGATAATGTAGTAAAAACAATCACAACAAAATATAATATTATTGGTGCCACCTACCACTTCGTTTGATAATATTCATTTATTGAGTAAAAACAATATTTTTTAATAGTGTTAATAATTTAAATTTAAATCTATTTAACACTGTCTCCTCTCTTATTTCTTTTGGTAATTTATTAAATAATTCTACACACATAGCATGACAGTTTTTTTGGTACAAAGTGGTTCTAATGTGGGATACTCGAAGTCTCGTAGGATCACGCGATGGAAACAAAGAACAGTCGCCCATCCGAGTGAATAGATGAATTTTTCTTAACAAATAAGGTAGCCTCTAGTACGTAAATTTCGGTTACAGTCAGTATGTTTAAATTTAAATTTAATAGAGGTCTGCAGCTATCGAAGGGCCCTATACCAGCCACAGCTCTTATACATCTCTTTTGAGCCAGTAATGTTTTTTTTATATTTGTGGAGTTTCCCCATAGTAAGATACCATACCTAATTATAGATGCTATATAGCCATGATAGGCAACGATTGCAGATTCTATTGATATAGTCTTTCTGGTTCGCCTGAGAGCAAAGACAAATTTATGTATCCTTTTAACTAGTGATTCTATATGAGCTTTCCAGTCTAAATTTTTATCTATACTGATACCAAGGAATTTTATAGTAGGGACTTCTTCAATTGATTTACCTTGATAACTTATACTCTTAAACATATTATGATTCATGTTCTTGTTACTGAATTGAATTATTTTGGTTTTTTCAAAATTTACACCTAGTTTGTTTCTTTCCATCCAATTTATAATTGTTAATATTTCATCTTTTACAATTTTGTCATTATTTATTGATGGGTTAAGGTTTGGTATTAGAAGAGAAACGTCGTCCGCAAAAAGTATGCATTTTCGTGATGTAGAATTTGGTAAATCATTTATATATAGAAGAAACAGCAAGATCCCTAGAATGCTGCCCTGTGATACACCTGAATTTGAATAAGTTGGATTCATAAACCATTATATTACAATTTTATCTAGAGTTTGTTATATAAACACATTGTTTTCTATTTTTAATATAAGTATGTAGCCAGTTCAAAGTAATTTCTCTTAAACCATATTGATAACATTTATTTAACAATATATCATGGTCGACATAGTCAAATGCTTTGGTCATGTCAAAAAATACGCCTGTAACTCTTTTTTCATTGTCAATATTTTTTAAAATATGATTCACTAAGCAAAAGGTAGCACTTTGGAATGCGTATTGAGCCTCACATAAAACATTAAATTTTGTAAGAAACTGAACCAGTCTACTTTGAATTAATTTCTCATAAAACTTGGATAAGATCGGAATTAGAGTGATCGGTCTATAGTTGCCTGCATCTGTTTTATCACCTTTTCTGTGGACTGGTCATATTATTGAATATTTAAGTTTTTCTGTGAATTTTCCTTAGGAAAAAGAAATATTTATTAGATATGTGAGGAGCTCGACAAATAAGGTAAACCTACTGCAATATTTTAGCAGCTGCGTAGATATCTCATCGTAACTTGTTGATTTTGTATCTCTTAATGATTTTATTGCAGCTGCTACTTTATCGTGAGTGCATGGCGTCAGATAAATAGAATTATTTACTGATTTAACTTGTTTATAACAAATATTGGTGTGAGTATTTTTATAATTGGGATCTGTCACATTCGCAAATATTTTATTATTAAAGAGGTCAGCAATTTCTTGAGGGTTATTTATTTTAGTTTCTTTGTATATTAATTTATCGATGTACGCGGAGAGAAATTTATTGTCACTTTTGTTTTTGATTAGGTCCCAAACAGCCTTGCACTTATTTGATGAATTCCTTGTCTCCGTGCCCATCCTGGCATCTGGTCTTTCGCTTCCATTAATATTGGAAGGTTCACATGTAAGACTGACCCTAAATTCATGCTTGGCTAACCAACATATTAAAGTATCTGCATAATTACTGAGGATATTATTTGAGTTGATTTGAGTCGTTAGACATCACCCTCAGATGTAAGATGGCAGTGTCTCATGTAATTGGAAGTTGAATTTTAAATCATTTGCTATATTTTTTAGTTTTGCTCAAAAGCAGTTTCTTTTATGTATGCACAGGTAAGCGACTGGCCCATGCTCGAGGACTTGGGTCCGTGGCGGGAGGGGGGCTTCGAAAACCCTGGCATATATAGCCGCGTGCCGGCAAGCTATTTACGAATGTAAGTTGAAAAACAAAATTATTATTTTTACGAGTATTTCATATGTATACCTAGGTAACACTGAAAATGTTTAGAAAATGAAAAACAGCTGCAGCTAATGTAGAAAGTTGCCAGTACTTTTATTGTTTTTCGAAGTAATCTCCGTTCCTCTCTACACATCTTCGCATGCGATGGAATCACTGAGAAAAGCAGTGGGCCCATTCTTCCGGGTCTCTTCTATGGCATTTTCGTAAGCTTTCACCGCATCTTCAGGGCTCGTAAAGCGAATACCTCGAATTTAATCTTTAGTTCTTAGGAATTAATAAAAGTCGCCAGGTCAGGACTGTATGGCGGATGACTCAGTATCTCGACACCTGCCATAGTCAAATATTCAACAGTCCGTTTTGCGGAGTGCGCTGAAGCATTGTCATGGTGAAGGAGGATCCTGCTTCAAGGGCGCTGCTGTCTATTTTTTTCCAATACAACAGGCAAACAGCGATTGACATACCAGTCTCCAGTAACTGTCCTTCCATCTTCTAGCATAACTGTCGCGAAATGACCTTTCCGACCAAAGAATGAGGCAATCATCTTTTTTCCTTGACTTCTTCCTTTCTTTACCTTAGTTGGTCAATCCTCGAAAAAACATTTGGCGACACCAGTCCATGCGAAAGTGTTTCTGGTCGTCGGTTAAAGTATGGGGAATCCATCTGGTATAAAGCTTACTGACGCCTAAATGTTCGTGTAATATTTTTTGAACTTGACTCATACCAATGCCTAGGCTTGCCCGTATCTGCTGATAGGTCACTCTCTTATCTTCCTCTATCATGGGTCGCACAGCACTTATGTTATCTTCAGTAGTCGCTGTTAAAGGACATCTCTCACGCGGATCATCATTGAGATTGCTATGTCCACGCTTAAACTCGTTAAACCAATTGTAAATAGTGGCACGAGATGGGGCTTCATTAAGAAATGCTAATCGAAGCCTATCATAGCTTTGTTGTTGAGTAAGCCCACGACGAACGTCATAACATAATAAATCATTAACCGAAAATTTTCTCGCGTTAGGTATTTTTTCACGTGTAACAGGAGTTTTAGATTTGCCGCCAATTCACAAAAACAAATGACAATTGAATGCAATATACTACATTAGGTTACCAAACAGTTCTAAAACTGAAATTCAAAAAAGTCTTCATTTGCTATGGTTCTTATTGGCCAGTTCTAAACATTTTCAGTGTTACCCACGTATTGTGGTCATGATAGACACAAAATTTACTAACATATAGGTAGACGAGCCGACAGCCCGATGATAATGAATGAACAATTTTGATTTGTTAATGTGCACAGCAACAGCTAGATGTTTTTTAATATATAAAACTAAGTAGCTCATATCAGGCATTGTTAACTGTTTCGGAAAATCGGTTACAACTATTTCGCTTACCTTTTCTATCTTGGTTTATCTCCGGTAGAGATGTTCTTCTGTCTCACACGCTTTTTTCGTCTGTACGCTCGTATAAAAAGGCAATTTTTTTTAAAATTGATTTCTTTAGAATTCTTTTTGATGTCAGTTAAACACTACCACCACTAGGGAAACAAATGGCGCTTTGAAAGAGAAAACACGGCGCAAGAAACTCTAACAGCATTCTTTTTTTACGCTTTTTTAAATAAAATACAAAATGTAAAACTATAGAGTGGTCATATGGTATTAAATGCTTGGCGTCAGATTACTAGTTTTTAATTGTGTTGATGTGTAGAGTGAACACTATCATAAAACATCGTTGTGCCGAGGGCACCGCTGTCACCTTCATCCAGCTGCCGCAGCCTCCAGCACTCCGACCCTCGGGCGATGACGAGGCGCTCTGCGAACAGTATCTCAAGGTACGTGCTGCTAAAGATATTTCAAATTGTCTTTTATTTCTAGATCCAAAAAATTGTATTTTCTTGAGTGTAAATTCCGCTAAGAGTTGTCTTTATTCAATTCGACACGTGTTTCGCGTCTACACGAAGCATCTTCAGGAGATGTTGACTAGACTCAGATTGAGTTTGCGGGATTTACTGAAGAGAACTCACAATATTTGGATAATTATGTATTTCCGCGAAGTAACGCCTAATTCATTATTATTTTTTATTTCATATCATAATTTGTGACTACCGCTGAAGATTTTATCTCTTGTGGTGGAAGAGATGTTTAAAGGTTAATCCTCATAATTCTCTTCTGGTCTCTTGCAATATAATGGCAAAAAAATAACTTATGATTTTTTTGTCACTAACGGCTCTAGCGATTACGGTAAGTGACAATACGCGAGTGATCACTTCGATAGCAATTCGTAGACGTCGTGAGTTTTTCACTTAAAACCGTGGTCAATCAGATGGTGGGATGTCCAAGCAAACTTTCCAAGAGAATAAACATCCCAAATATAAGCTGCAGCGGGCTTTCACCTTCTGTCTCCTTAAATTTGGTTTATACCAGTTGCAGCGGTCGCGGTGGGACTGTAGAGCCCTCTCAACATGAAACGAGTGATTTACTCTGCTTCAAGTGTGAGTAGGCCCAAAAATGGGGGCGCCAAACAGAACATCCGTGCAAAAAGTAGTTTACGCATATTTTTTTTATAAAAAAGTATATATAATTTAATAAAAAAAAAAACAGATAAATTATTTTAGTTCTTTTTTTAAATTAAATGTAAAGTTTAAATTAATAATATTTCTCCGTACTTCTTACTTACTTCATACTTTAGTAGTTTTACCACAAGACAAATAATAGAACAGTAGCGTAACACAGGGTTGGTACATACAACGACGACAGCTAATTTAACTCAGCACTTAATAGCTTTGTCTCCCCAAGATTGCTTAGCGGCCGTATTTATTGTGTGTATGTGTGCGTGTGTTGATCCGGAGCTCTAGTATGAAGTTAAAGTACTGTTCTATTAATGTATTGTGACAGAAGTTTGTTCTGTTTGGTTTTAGTTGTTATCGGTGATTATGATGTCAAGCTGCTAATAGAATGTCACAATAACTAATATCATTTGTTTGCAGGTGTTGGATGATCTCACTGTGAATCTATCTCCGACCATACTCGTACGGGGTTTGAAGTCTGTTACTTCCACGGATCTTTGATCAAATTATAGTTTTAATAGTTTATACAGCGTGACGCTCCAATGGTGACATTAAATGAACACACAGGTACAGCTACTTAACATTAATCATTAAAAATAAATTTAAAAGTTAAAGTAAATTATTAAAATTTTGCAACTTTTTAAACAGAGAAATAATACATTTAGAAAACAAAATTTTAATCAACCTTTACGTGAATGCTATTCACCTACAAGTTGTGACGGCCACGGCGGGGCGTGCGAGAAGTGTCAATGCCTACGATAACTCGCGGCTACTAGATTACTTACAGGATGTTCCGAAGTGATGTTATTGAAAATTAATTTATTTAGGTGAATTATGTATTTATTTTTTTGTGATTACGGCTAAATAGCTCTACCCGTGTGTTAATATAATGTCGCCATTGTAGCGTCACACTGTACAATGCAGTAGCTTTTTTATCGAGCAATATTTTATGGTAATTAAGTGTATCACTTATTATTGAATCGCTTTACACCTTCGAGTATTAAACCAAATTAGGACGACATTAACTATTGTCCAATTGTTATGTGTTTCATTATTTTCTTAAGAATTTATTCTCTTATTTAATAGTGCGAAGTACACAAATTATATGAGGTGCAAAATCGAGCGTTATTAGAAAGAAATGACGTTATTCATAAAAGGGATAGACATGAACACTAGTGCCTATTAGAAAATATAATATACAGGGTGTAATCGTGAAGTGTCATCAGATGATTATTCCGTAACTATTACAGATATCAAAAAACTTTATAGCGGTATCGATAGTACGTTATCTAATCAGTAAAATGACATAAAATTTTAAGGAGTATCCTAATATTGATATTAAACACAAATGTATGGGACATTTCGTATGAAATAGAATTGTGATAAGTGTGTAAGAATTGGTTAATCCAATCATTTTGTAAATTGATTATAATTTAATAGATAATTATTTAAACAGTTAACCTCGGTCAAGTGGCACGTATATGGCAATGCGTGCGTATTTACTAATCTTTAAGTATCGTTTGTGCATTTGTCGTTAACGGGACCCTTTATTTAGTTCGCTACGATAGGTATTTCCTGAATGGTCTCAATACGCAATGGAAACCGTATTAAATACGGACATAAGTGTTAGCTTCTCATTTCCCAAAACGTGTGACAAATATTTGTCCGTCTCTTTTTAGTTGTTACTCGTAAGTTGTGTAAGTGTGCTTACGACGTAGGGCTAACAGTATCAACAAGGACACAAATTATTTTATTTAATGACAATTTTATGTAATATTCCGACATTTTATTTTGCGACATTCCTTTTTGAGTTTCTTTGTGAAATTTGTGTAAGCTAAAATGTTTAAAATGTATTTATTTTATATGAATAATTTATGTCTTTTTTGTAATTAATATTTATTATCGGATTGCACTTTATCCAATATATTTACTATGAAATAATTTTACACACATTTAAATTTGTAACCAAAGTTTATGGAACAATGCCGGACTCGAACCCGCGACCTCTTGGACACCGTCCGAGCGCTCTTACCAACTGAGCCATCCGTTCGAGTATGAAATAATCTACGAAAATAATAATACTTAAAATATATAATTTTTAGTTAGAAATTTCTTTAATAGTAAGATTTATTCTATAAGCCTTGTCTATTTCTGTAGAGTAAATGTAAATATAAGAGACATTAAAGGAAATGAAGAAATTATAAAATGTGTGAGCAGTATTGTCGATGTTGCGCTCCTGCTCAAACCTGTGGGAGTTTTGAGGAACTTTCACCCGGACTGTTGGTGATTACCATAACATATAACTAATTGCTGGAAAGTATTTGCCGATGTATTAGACTAATGTAAGACTGCAATATGCAATTGACAACTTAGGTACTTTAACATCTAATTTATAATGAATACAGTCCATATTTTGGTTAGGAGATAAGTTATGATTTTATTGCATTCTTTAGATACTGTTTTTCCGCTACACGCTATTTGTTTTCACTTTATCTCTGTGTAGCTTTCAGGAAATTATTTTAAAAATATTTACCAAATATTTTATTAATTAGTTGCTGTAATAAGAATATTGATATTGTCAATTACTAATTAGGTCTATGTAGTTAACGATTTCTAAATAGGTCTAGTTTGAAGACACACAATTGCTTGCTTGAGACACATTACGATTATTCGAATACCCATCCAGGCGTAGGCACACGCCAGATACAAATTATAAAGATAATATAAAAGTTGCAGTTTTAATCCAATACACATTTATGTAGTGATTATCAAAGTAATAATTACCTTGTATGATATCATTTTAAAACAATTATAGTTTTTTAACTTAATTTTCTTTGCTATCATATAGGTTACCAATTTTTTTATCAAATTATTGACAAATAAATATTAATTTTGAAACTTTTTGTGCTTTAAGTTAAACTAAGGACTTTGTTTATTTTAGTCTTACCTAGAGATAATATATATAGTAATATATGTTATAATTATAATATATATTATTATATAAAATTAGTCACCCCTGGGTCCTCCTAACGGGAGGTTAATAATACATCGAATAACTACTAACGCTGTATATCATTAAATATATGAATTAAGTAATATTGTTAACTGTAGAATGCTCTCAAATGTGAATGTCGAATGGCTGTTTTATAGTGTCATTAGTATTACTACTAAATTCATTATTATAGCTTACGAAAACTCATCTATAATTTATATTTTTGATAGTAGAAAAAGTATGTTGCCGTTTATACATTCTTCAAATTTTCAAAAAAAATATAAGTTGTATAGCTAAAATTCATCTTCATCAGCTCGGCTATTAAACAAAAAACCGCGTACCAGCCATGCGAATGACGCCTTTTTCATAAATCTTGGTATTTTTGTTAAAATCTGAAGTTATGGTGTCTATCAATATTGGTAAATAATTAAAATTTGTAAATTTAATCCCAGTAGGGAAGGAAATTACTTAAAAAATAACTTACAAATAACATATTGGTATAAAAAAACGAACATTTGGGTTATGACGTCACAGACAGATACACAGAGTAGATACATATCAGATACCTACATCTGTTTAGTTTATAACCATTATTATACACATTTTTTATTTATTTTACTAGTGTTTTCGTTGTTTTACAATTGACACAACACAGAATGTAATCTATGTAAAGTTTTTGTATTTGTTACAAAGTTAGTTTTACCTATAATATATACATATTACATATAAGTAAAATAATTTCACCATAGTGTTCAACTCAGATAATTTACAACGACAGATAATTTATTATATACCACTTCACACTATACTAGAGAGAGCCTAGCGTCATGGTGTTACCATTAATAATATTGTTTCAGTGGGCGTCGTATTGCACTCTAATTGTTTTTATTTTTCAAAACTCACTGTAAAATATAGAATTTTCATAAACACATATTAATAATTATTATTAATTACCATTTACTTGTTTTACCTTAAATTTTATCTACCCATACTACGAAATAACTACTCCATAAGATTATATGGGTGCTGAATCCAATAGTATTCGTTAATATCAAATATATCATGTTTTGAATACTGTTTAAATTGGTTTGATAGATAGATAAGTAATATAAAATGGGATCAATTAATTAAATATAGCAAATAGCTAAGACTACTTTCTAGTAAAATCTAATTGTGATATCATAAATAAATTGTATTTTATTAATTATCAAATCGTTTTATTGTATTCTGATTTATTCCTAAATTGATATTCGTGGATTGATTGCATGAATTTTAAAGAGGCGAAGTTTTGATTTATCAACCCCTATTTTCGGCCCATGTCAACACTACATTGCATGATTAAATGGAAAAAAAATGTAAGAGCCAGGTGAAGAGACATGTAAGAAATGTCGTAGCACTAGAAAGCTATATAAAAGGGAGATATATCAGGGACTCAACTGCATGTTTATAATGCTGTTTGTATAGTTCGAAAACGTGGACATAGTGAAAGGTGGAAAAGAAGATGAGGCTATTGGAATGTAGTGAGCGTTATAGAGTGCTGGATCAAGATCAATCAGTGGGTCAAATGGTTCGAATTAGAGCTACAGTTGTCGTATAGCGGTGACACTATCAGGAAGTCTGACCATTTCCTCATCAGGAGTGTAAGGCCTATAAGACGCTCACGTCGCAGAATACCAGCGACCTGCCGCGTACGGCCCTCATAGGACACGGGTTTATAGATTAGGAAATGGGGGTCAATCTCTATTCTCTATCGTTAAGCAGGGAAGGTCATGTGGCGCCATCGATTAGTTGAAGGAGCTAGTGTAAACAGCTATACAAACCTAGCTATATCGATACTTATACCAATAATGTAGATCGTAATAGCCTAGCCGCTAGTATCTCGAATACGTAATATTTTTGACCATGTGTATGTGAATCCATCTTTGTCATGTTTCTTTGTGTATTTGGAGTTAACTCCTTAAGAATCGATTTTCATATAAGGCGCCCGGTATGAGAAAAATACGGAGAGTGAAATCTGCTCATCACAATTTGATAGTACCTAACGTTTTTCTCATTTAAACAAAAACAGACTTCGTCTGCTTACAAATAAGGCAACAATTAGCATTGTAATTTCCTGTCGGCCATCTAGCGTTACTTTTGAAAATTATTTTATTTTGCAATAAGAAGTGTTGTGGCTAGTGAAAGTTAGTTTCATAAACTTTATTAGATGGCGTTGAACCACAGACACCCCTTATCTTAGTTCAAATTAAAAACAAATAATATCTACTGGATTAAACGTTATCTAGTGTCACTTTCATAAACTATTTCGTATTTCCATTTCAACGCGCTGGCGCTGATCACAGATTTTAATAATTAACGTAGCGGTATACCTGCGGGCCTACCATGAACTCTTATTGCGATTCAATTGACACCCTAAAATAAACTGCTTTGCTATTTCTATCTAATTAAACTAACTGAGTTATCTAATTTAGGTTGACGTCAAATCAACTGATTAAATCGCAATGATGTCAATTGCATGTCAAAAATGATATCAACTGTATCGCAAACTGATTAAGTTCGTTCATTCATTCGTACCATGAGGTGTTATTTCAACCTAAACTGGATAGCTTATGTGTCAAAGTGAGCGATTGAAAAAAGTTCCTACTTCGTTAGAGGAAAGTGAATCGTGTTGTTAATATCTTTTAAAAATAGTGAAAAATATAGAAAAGGAAAATTTTATTGATGAAAGATGAGATGAGAATACTTTATCGGACTTTTTTGTAAAACAAAACACTGAAAATAAATACGAAAAATGAAAATACTAAAGACGGGGCAGTAAGGGCCCGGACTATAGCCTGTTCGCAAGAACGAATTAAAAAAAATGTACTCTGTGGTCCTGTCAAATCAAACATCAATGGAGGTGCGTTCATAACTCGTTATTTTTACGAAAACACCTAAGCAAACATTTAGTTTATAATTTGACGCTATAAAGAGCAATTTTAAAATGTTTTTTTTAGTACTTTCTACGTTAAAAAACCGCTAAAATCATATCATTTTAGGTTTCGAAACGCAACGCATATGGTTCGAGTAAGAGAGACAAACTTATGCAACGACTGTAGAGCGTCATCTCTTTTTCTCACCACAGACAAATTTATTTCGTTCATTCTTTTAAAGGGATCCAAACGCCATTCAGTAAAAGGCACTTCATGGTACGAATTTTAGCGATTCAGTTTAGGTACCTAAATCGAACTGCATCGGAATCGCATCGCTTATTAAAAGTTGATGGTAGGCCGTCTGAATCGTATACCGGAACTGAAGGCTTACGCAAGTATACCTGATGTCCATAGTGACCACACACCACGGGTGGGACAGACGCCTTATAGTGACGTTTTCAGAAGACTGTAATGCCATCTGTTAGTTGGCCCAAAAATTAAAGCTTTGTCAGCTGTCACTCGCTTTGAAAACCTTTAAATTTTTCTTTAATTGTGTCACTGCCCACTGGCAGTAAGAAAGTAGCCGCCATTTTATGACCCACTGGTCATGACTCACTGGTCATAAAATGGCGGCTACTTCTAGCGTTTGCGCACGTATGTAGCTCTCGTGTTCCATTATGCATATTTACACTACTAAATCTATCCTTTATGTTCTATGTTGTGACAAAATTAAATAACTCTACGCGCAATTCAACATGGTCAAAATTGCAATACCTACATTAAAAAGTAGAGTTAGTTATTTAATTGCGTCACAACATTGAAAATGAACTTTATAATTTCGAGCTTATATATAGTTATTTTCGGGGCCAATTTCCAGATGGCGCTAGTTTTCAAGTAGGCAGCTCATAATGCGTAGAGAGGGCTCTCTTTTCCCTATGTATTATTATACTCTTTTCCACACACGATTCAAGTATGCCTGCACAGTCTCAGTTCTGCGCCTGTGACAAACCGAAGAAGTCGTGTTGTGCAATAAGCATTTTGTGAAATATGCCACCGGTTCTATCTAAAGTGAAACCCACAAATGTTGACGTTTTGGCTATTGTTGGTTTGGTGCTAGCTATTAAGAAAAAAGAGAAGTGTAAGAAGAAACGTTCTGTATGGTGTAAAGAATGGTTACTGAAAAGAAATAAGTATTCCCACACCAACCTTTTAAATGAATTGAAATTCGCTACGAAGGACTGGCACAATTATTTGCGTACGGATGAAAACACTTATTTGGAACATAATAATAATAAGATACAAAATAATGACACGATAATGCGCCAAGCGATAACACCGCATGAGAGCTCATGAGAGGTTAATAGCAATTTTGAGATTCCTGGCGACTGGTAGAAGTTATGAAGATCTTAAGTTTTCTACAATAATATTACCTCAACTCTTGGGATCATTATCCCTGAGACATGTAGGTAACGCTACCTATGAAGTACTTCGCACAAATTATTTGAAGGTAAGTAAAACAACAAGATTATAATCAAAAGTTTACTTTTATTAATAAATAGAGAGGCAGAGTTATAATGAGGTACAGGCCTTAATTTCCACCCTTAATGCTAGAAAATAAAATCACCATTGACAAGTTTTTCGGTGGAAAGTGAATGCTGGCATCCAAGTTTTGCGGGACGCCAGGACCGCCACACATCCACGTATGGTTACTAATTTAAAGTTTTAAAAAATAATAATCAAAGTTATCCTAAGTCTTTAAAAGTGATTTTAAGTGTTTAAAAGTTTATTAAATATGAATGACAAAATTGAAATTATGTTGAACAAGCTAGAAAAGCTTCAAAAAAATTTCGAAGAATTTATAGGTGGCAAAAAACTCTCAAATATAGAAAACGAAAACATTGCATTGAACAAGCAAATTGACATAAATAGCAAGAAACTGGTCGTTTATGGATTCCCCGAACACATAAACCATCGGTATGATAAACAAAGCCTGTTCAATGACATTGGATACTACATTTACGAGACATATGGGGTGGACATACATGGCTACGTAGAAGATATGTATGGAATAGGAAAATACACACATACCCGTCCAATAGTTGTAGAACTTATCAGCAAAAGGATGGTAAAGCACCTTCTCCCAACATCTCAAAATATTCGTTACCACTATACTAACAGAATACGTCTCAGTAAGTTTTTAACGCCTGAAGCATATAATCAACAGAAAGGAAACCGTTCGAATCTTGCGGATACTGAAGCAGCCCCGACACCTCAATCTAAATTACACAATTCAACAAATACACCACAACCTATTATCAACACTTCTACAGACTTAGAACACACCACTTCATCGCTAGAGAACGTACAGCATATTAATATAAACAATAAGAAATGCAATATTACCGATGGCGTGAAATCTAAATCTACCTACAATAAATCGCTGGGCGAGCATTCAACTCAACGTCGTGCCGCTACAAATATAGGTGAAAATATAAGTAATGTACAACGCCGAACTGATCGTGAATTAAGAAATGAGCGTAAAATGGTAAAAAGATATAACTTTCGGACCTAGTTCAGACATGAACACACAAAATATTACAAACAGATCGTCAAAACAGTTAAATATCTTTTATCAAAATATGCAAAGCATCTGCAGTCAAAAACATCTACTTGACCATTTAACTGATGAATTACCTAATCTACAAGTTATGTGTATGTCGGAAACCTGGTTATCTATAGAAAAACAAAAAACATTACACATAAATAATTATATTGATGTGCCTCCGGAAAACATACAGCATTGTATATGAATAAGCAGTGTATACTTGCCATCTAATTACGGTCTATGTTCTCTGTGGAGTATGTTATCTAAGCTCACATGTGTCAAAATGTCATCGAATGTCAATCCAGCTAGGACACGGGTAACCGTTGTCACTTTGAATATCATAGCGTTGTGTACTTTCGCCGCGTACGGTCGTAATCCATAAATATTATAATATGCCGTTAATATTTTTGAAAAATCATTTTACAAAGTGATAGCATAACTTATATTGTAGTAATACATATCTATATTACTGTATTTGCGCGTGTTCTTATACCGGAAATCTACCGTAATGAATCATGCGCCTAGCGAGGTCGATGAAGCCATCGAGGCAAACCGACCCATCGTTTCTAATTCACCGACGATCGAGAGGGACGGACAAGGGAAGGAGGACTCCTCGTGCTCCAGCAGTTCGTCAAGTGCGTCGGACGAAGAGGAACCTCCACGCAAGAGATCAAAACGAGATGCTCAGGTAACGGTCGATCCCCGGATCGACGCGTTACACGAACAGGTCAGTTTCCTTACAAATTTAATTATGCATCAACAATGTCATCATCAAATACAAATATGAATGCGAAACCCACTGACGTGATTGAGCAACCTGCACATCATAATGATAATTTTTTGACCAATCCTTGCACGATTACACCAAAGTCATTAGATTTAGGTATTTGTAAAACAGATTTTGATGAGAAAAAAGTTCTTAAACCTGCCGATGAATAACGTTTAAAGCAGTTAGTAAAATTACAACATTTTAATTCATCTACGTGGCAACACATTCGGTATAAAAAAGCACTGACAGACATGCTTGCGTTCCCAGGTTTTGTAACTTAAAAATTTATGACGATGCAATTACCAATGCTTTACTATACCAAAGACAATTACTTCAGTCAGGTTTACAAGAAATTGTTAATTGGTCTCATAATAGTCCTACAGAATTAACTTTTAATAACCTTTTAAATAAAATAAGTGACAAGTTCGGTAATTCGTCGTCATGTTATAAATTATCTGAACAAACTCTACAAATCGTGTGCGGGAAACGAGCGGAGTGCATAGAAACTAGGCGTAAAAGATTAATAAGCGAAATTTCTGATAAAAGCATTCAATCCGCTTTTTAACATACTCGTTAACATACCTCCTATCGAGGAATTTCTATTTGAAAAAACACAATTAATGTCGCTTGTACAATCCCTTGGAGGACCTCATTATTGGTTATCCACCCCCACAAACTTCCAAAAATAGGGACCAAATAAAAAGGAAGTACCAAGGATCACTTCCATCCACATCCAGATCCAGAACAAAGGAAAAAAAATATTTTCAAAGCACCCACAAAAAATCCAAACAAACCTATAAAAGAAAGGCTGACGCTTACAAACAACAAGGAAACCCGTCCTTTCGCAATAAAAACAAGAAAAAATGACTATCCGACACAATTCAGGGGAGGTCGGCTAAAATCGTTCAAAAATCGTTGGCAGGCACTTGGCGCGTAAATTTATAATATCTGCAACATCTGGTTTTCGAGTACCGTTTTACAAGAAACCTCCTCTACAAGACTCGTTATGAATCGATTTGCAACCAAATCGTCACCGGCCATGACTCAATTAGTGCAAGACCTCTTGGATCAAAGCATGTGCAAATAATGCAGCCTGTTACAAAAGAAACGCCCAGTTTTATCTCCAAGATATTACTGCGGAAGAAAAGCGACGGGTCGATGCGACCCATTTTCGATCTACGAGAATTAAACAAATTCGTAAGGATAAAGCATTTTGGCCTTATCTCTCACAGTTCAGTGCCAGATTTTCTCCAACCGGGAGACTGGATGATAAAATTAGACATTTCTCAGGCATACTTACATGTGGATGCAGCAAAATCTCATTACCCTTTCCTTCGAATCAGTTACCTAGGTCAGCAGTACGAGATGACTTGTCTGCCTTTTGGCCTGGCCTCAGCACCACATCTTTTCTCTTCCATAACATGCTGGGTCGCGGAGACCCTGCGTGCGAAGGGATGTCGAGTACTAGTATACCTCGACGATTACCTTCTGGTCAACCAAGACCAGTCCAAGTTATGTTTTCAGGCCTCGGCGGCCGTGAGGCACTTGGAATACCTGGGCTGGAGCCTCAATTACCAAAAATCTATCTTAACTCCGACTCAAGACTTAGAATATCTGGGTATCCGCATACACTGTCGGAAAGCACAAATATTTCTTCGGCATTTCAACAAGAGGCAACAACGACAGAGACAACTAATTCCCGACGAGGTGTATCAAGAGATGGCGTGGTGGCTCGGCGCCGCACGTAACTTTTCGGTAATACACAAAAAGCCTGCCACTCATTTCCTAGCGACGGACGCTTCGGATTTGGGTTGGGGTGCTCATCTAAATTGTCGTCTAATGTTGGGGACGTGGTCTCCTCGGCAACGAAGATGGCACAGCAATAAAAAAGAGCTGTATGCAGTAATAGCAGCGATCAGAACAAACGCTGCAGCTTTAAGCAAATCCCACGTACTCATCCAATCGGACAATCGAACTTTGATAGCATATATTCGAAAAGAGGGCGGAACAAGATCGTTGACTCTATTAAGTTTGACCTACCAACTTCTAACCCTTACAGACCACTTCGACTCTATCGGCTTATCATCTACTAGGGAGGTACAACACAATTGCAGACAGACTGTCACGAGGGAAAGAAGTTGCGGAATGGCATCTCATATCGCAAGCAACTGGAGAAGTATTTCGGAAATGGGGTCGTCCGGAAATAGATCTGTTTGCTTCCCAACGAAGTGCTGTAGTAAGAAACTACGTATCAAAAGATTGCAGAGATCGATCAGCAAGCTATATAGATGCCTTCAGCAGACCTTGGCAACACCAACTGGTATGGGTATTCCCCCCACTGAGCTTATTACCCAGAGTTCTGACACACCTAAACAGCGCGACGGGTACTTATTTAATTGTGGCACCGGAGTGGCCTCAAGTTTTCTGGCTGCAAGATCTGAAGTCCAGATCGTTGGATCACCCACATGAGATTCAGAACTTATCGGAAACAATGATTGAAAGTTTGGCAAATTGGGGGTGGGGTTCCCAAATAAAAGAGTGGTCTACACAAGAGAAAGAGCTGCTGAGAAAAAGCTGGCAAAAGTCTACTTTAACAACATATCTACCTGCAATTAAGTGATGGTTGAAATGGTGTAACAGTAGTCAAGCAAATCAAAAAGCACCTAATCCCGCTGACATTGCTAAATTCTTAATCAATCTTTTCCTTAAGGAAAACTTATCTTATAGCACTATTCTCGTTCATAAGTCGGCTGTATTAACTTTCTGTGGACCTTATGTAGAACAACAAACATTTAAAAACTTCATCATAAAACATGCTCTTAAAGCAATTGGGGTAGCTAAACCAAAATCTGTTAGATCATTTGTTGCTTGGGACCCGACAGTAGTTCTGGAATAGCTTTTAGCTAATCCACCTAAAGATACGCTCTTTGAAATATCGCGTAGAACAGCAACAGTTTTATTACTAGCTTCTGGACGTAGAGTCCACGATCTTACCTTATTGCGAGTTTCCAAAGACAACTATCTTGATAACGGACAAAACATCTATTTAATACCAGCATTTGGGTCAAAGACTGACAAACATGACTGCCGCCAATCTGCTTGGAAGCTGTCTGAACACCCTGACAAGAACATTTGCCTAGTTAGTTTAGTTAGGCGTTTAATAGAGAAAACCAGACAAAGAAGGTCTGATATTACAGACTTAGACAACCTCTTCATTACAATTTGTATTTTCAATAAATTCACATCAGTATGAACTTTTGATTTAAATAAGTATTAATAATAAAGTGATTTGTAGTAATTAAAAATAAAAAGTTTGAACAAGTATATATGAGATTAAATTTTATTGTTCACATTTTACTATTCATCATAGCGTTGTGTTTATATACATATATATACACCTACATATTTCACCAGCAGATAACAAACACGTCTTCATATACAATGCTGTATGATTTCCGGAGGCACATCAATATAACGGTTATACACAAAAATAAAACCGATATTATGTGCCGAGAGGGAAAACATACAGCATTGCAGGAAGTCCTTCCTGGTGAAGACTACCTATGATATTCAAAGTGACAACGGTTACCCGTGTCCTAGCTGGATTGACATACTCCACAGAGAACATAGACCGTAATTAGATGGCAAGTATACACTGCTTATTCATATACAATGCTGTATGTTTTCCCTCTCGGCACATAATATCGGTTTTATTTTTGTGTAAAACCGTTATATTATGGCAGCTTCCTTCTGTCGTGTACATCATGATGGCGGTGGTGTTTGCATATTTGTTAAAAATAATTTTAATTTTGAATATTTAGAACGTGTTGATATGTCAGTTATCTCTAACGAAATGGTATTTGAGGTATGTGCAATAGAGCTACCTAAAAATAATCCACTACTGATTAATCTGTACTGGCCTAATAGTAGTAGAGAAGTAGAATTGTTTTACAACTTATTAGAAAATCTCCTCATTAGCATTAATAAAAAAGAAATGAATAAAAACATTATTATTATGGGAGATATGAATGTTGATTTTCTAGATGCAAAGGAAAAGTGCAGACTCAATAACCTCTTGTGTTATAACTTCCATCAAAAAGTCTCAAAGCCTACTAGAATAACTCCTACAACTAAAAGGTGCATAGACCTAATTTTTACAAATTTCTATCTAGAAGGCTCAAAATTTGAAGTATATGATTTTGGATTATCAGATCACAAGGGCATCATTTTCACATTACCTTTTACTTTCCACAATAAACAGTCTTTCATTAAATTAAAACGTAAATTTAATGACTTTAATATAAATAAATTTAAAAACGAACTCGCGAATATCAACTGGGATGATCAACTTAAGCCTAACAATAACCTTATCGAAAACTATAAGATATTCCTAAATATAATTGTTACTGCCCTGAATAAATGCATACCTAAATTACTATCAAAATTTACTCTAAACCAAAATAAACCTTATTTAACACTAGGAATTAAAAAATCATGTCAAAATAAAAGATTATTAAAACTCCTTGTATCACAAACCAAAAATAAAGTACTAACAAATTTTTATAAGAGATATTGCATAGTTTTAAAAAGTTGTATAAATAAATCTAAGAAAATTATAAATATCCGTAAATTCAGCTCAGCTGATAATAAAACACGATCCATGTGGAAAATAATACAAAATGAAACAAATAAAAGTAATAATTAGCAATAATTTTCAGATCTACTATAGTATTACTCTCTGAAGATTTAAGACTTATGTTTTGCTTTATTCTTATTAAATACATTTAATAGTTTCTATTTATCCATCTCATCAAGCCCTAAAGTAAAAAACGACAATATAGCTATAAATTCGAATAAAATAATTAATTCGTTATTTTCTAAATTCGTTTGAATTTTTAACATAATAAAAAATCTTAAGAATAAAATCTCTTTCGGAATAGATGAAATCCCCCCTTTTTTAATAAAAAAATGTGCTGATATTTTAACCTACCCGTACAATAAACTTATTAATCAATCATTCTGTGAAGGATTATTTCCTATAATCATCTTCATATAATAAAACCGGTATATAAGAAAGGAAACACATCAGATGTTACAGAAACAATTACCGACCTATTACCCTTTTACCTACATCAGCGAAGATATTTGACACTGCAATGGCTATACGCCTAAGTAGTTTTCTGGAAAAATATAATATCCTAAATGAAAGCCAACATGGTTTCAAGAAAAACCATTCCACAACTTTAGCGATATACAAATATGTACATACAAAAAATATTTGATTCAATTAATAATAAAAAATATTCAATTGGCCTACTGCTTGACATGAGCAAAGCATACGATAGAGTCTCTTATGATATCTTACTAGAAAAATTATTTCTCTCAGGAATTCGAGGAATTGCCCACAAATGGTTCAAATCTTACCTTAATAATCGTTTTCAATATGTGCAAATAGAAAATACTAACTTCGAGACTGGAAAGATAGACCACATAAGATCTAATAAAGCTCACTTATCAGGATCGATTCCACAGGGCAGTGTGTTGGGTTCTATATTGTTTCTCATATACATAAATGATCTTCCTAACTTAATAGACGATGATTGTACTCTTTTTGCTGATGACATTTCTATTTTGATCCCATGCTCTAATTTAAAACAACTAGAAGAAGAATTAAATATTACAATGGACAAAATATTTTGTTGGCTAAATAATAATAATCTTGAACTTAATATTAATAAAACTAAAACCTTTTAAACCTTATCAAAAATCCCCCTTAAATATATATATATTCTTACAAAAATTCACAACTTGAAACAGTTGACACAGCTACACTCACACTTGACATGGAAGCCATATCTACAGAAATTAAAAAGCAAAATGTCATCTCTTACTTATGCTCTTTACCAACTAAAACGCGAAACAGATTTCAAATCTGCCCTTGCTGCTTATTATGCATATGCATATTCTAGATTATCATATGGAATATTAATATGGGGAAACTGTATTGAAATAAAAGATATATTTATTCAACAGAAAAAATGTATCAGAATTTTAGAAAATATCCAGCAGATGGATTCATGTAGACCATATTTTATTAAACACAAAATTTTAACTCTTACTTCAATTTACATCCTAGAAGCATGTAAATTTGTTAAAAAACATTCAGACTTATACTCAACACTACCAAATAACAAGCGAAATAATAGATATTTAAACAAATTAAAAATTCCCCAAACAAGTATGTCATTAGTGTCATCGAGCCCTCACCACATGGCAATAAAAATTTATAATCACATCCCGAACGAAATTAAAAATAAAGAGAAGCCTCCTCTATTTAAAAGACATCTTAAAAATTTTTTAGTTTCAAAATGCTTCTACGATTTACCCGAATTTTTTAATTACACTAAGTGTGAGAATTAGTTACAATATAGTATAAGAATGTATAAAATGTATAAGGCTTATTTATTTTATGTATAACGTTGCTGTGCCCTTGCAGGGCGTCACATATTGTCTACCCATTAATGTACCAACGATTCTACTGTAAAATGTGACTTGCAATAAAATATTTTGATTTGATTTGATTTGATGCAGCCGTTCACATAGTACTAGGTCCCCGAATATTCAGACTGCTTTGCGTTGCACGCGGTCAAATGGATCGAGCTGATACTGGGGTGCGCCAAATCCGAGATGACAGCAATACTTGATGGCTGGAGCTGCGGGTTGTAGAGCTCTAGAATATGGGCCGGCTTGAAGTATTGCCTTGTTCTATTAATGACGTCGAGCTTCTTCGACGCCAATTTGGCTTTGCCCTCCAGATGGCCACCGTTCTGGCAATCGCTCGAGATTTCGAGACCCAGTATTCCGATACTAGGCGAGGCTTTAAGGAAAGTGTTGTCGAAGAGCAGTGATACGACGAATGGGGTTTTTTAGTGGTAAATGCGCAAACTTGAGACTTCTGGGGATTAAATTGGACAAGGTTCAATTTACCCCATTCCACGACCTATTCAAGGGAGGACTCGATAGAAGACACAAGTTTCTCCCAGGACTGATCGTCGATTTCCAAAAAGATCTGCATGGCCCGAGTATACGGCATCACCAGTGCTGTCGTCCGCATAGCAATGTATGTTGGAGATGTCCAACATATCATTGATATACAGTAGAAACAGCGTGGGAGATAGCCAACAGCCTTGGGGCACTCCAGCATTCGGCCTCCAGGCTTCGGGTTCGACCATATTCGATAGTATGTCGCATTGTCGATCGTAAAAAATATTATTATTACCGTCCGGACCGTACTAAGTACGGCGGCGACCAATTAGTGCGAGGCGTCCACCCACGCCCGGACACACCCCACACAGGACCGTCCTATCCGACCATGAATTTAGTCTATAAAATACACGTGCCGGCGGTGTCTCTTTGACTGCGGCGCTATTCAAAGGCAAGATCAACGTCGTCCGGTGTAGGGAAGGACATCTTCTATCGATAATTAGCTTTATTTAAAGGGAGTTGTAATCGATAAACAATAAGCTGTTTAAGTCTATTTTGAAATTGTTCTGTATTTAAAACTAAACAGCTTCAGAATTTTTATCTGTATAAATTATAAAGTAGTTTAGAGAAAATGATTATGAATAAGGAAGAACTAAACAATAACAATTTATTACTTGTTTATAATTTGAAAGCAACCTATCAAAAATCGTACCAACTTGGACGTTGCTCAGGAAATCACTCAGAAAACAGTGGTTTCGTAAGCATTGAACTTAAAAATAAACTATTTTTTTACAAAGTTTATCCATTCATTAATATATTAATTGTTAAAAATATTAAAACATTCGAATAACACAAAACTACTAGTTTTTAATGCCTTGTTTAGGTTGTTGGTTAGTAATTGTAAATAAAGTGTCGATAAACTAGAATTCTGGGGTATGCCCTATTTACGCCTTTATTTACGCCATTTTATTTAAGTATTTGTAATTTTTTGATTCAGTTTAACGCGAGCTTTCGGAATGTGGGTCCGATGTCTGGAGTGTCCTAGCGAGTGCCTTACGCAGCCCGCAATTGTTTAAAGTGATTGACTGTATTTATTATTAGAACTTTATTAAAGTTCAAGTGAAATGTTTAAATCAATTTTCATTTCCTCGCTATTAACTATATTATTGTTAAGAGCTTGTTTACGAGAAGAGAAGTAACAGCCAATTCACCGCCGTGAGCTACGTTGTCGCTCCTCGGTGTCAAAGTACGTAGTATAAGCAGACTGTTTCCTTTTTTGTAATTCAATTTTGATGATTAGTTTCTTTGAAAATTTCAGTTTTATAATTTAGGGATTTTAATTTAATTTTTAATTTTACTATACTTCTGTGGACCAGTATGACTTGTATTTTCATTTATTTCATATATTTGCAAACCATACTGTATATTAATATTAAAATTATTGATTATATATTTATTACTTACCAATAGCGCATATTAAAGAACTATTATTATTTATTTATTTTATGTATTTACTAGGATTTCCAACAACAAGTACACTAATACAACAAAAAAAATACAATTAAATTAATGCTAAGTGTCTTATCACTTACAGGAAATCACAGCATGCACAGAATTTTACTTAATTAAGATAACAAAAACTTATGTTTTTATTGCATACATAAAATAGTAGCAAAATTAGTAAGCATAGATTCAAGACCCTGTTTGGGTAATATTATTAAAGATATCTCTTTCAAGAATAATTTTCTTAAAGTTTGCGGAAACGAAAATATCTAAGGAATCCTTGTTGTACTGATCATACAGGGTATACATTCGTGACAATGGCCAGAATTTTCTTAGATTAGTGCGACAATTTGGCAATGAAAATAAGATTTGTCGCTGACATGATCTTGGAATTCTATTTGGTATATGAAATCTAACTTTGCTGAGCAAGTCGGGACAATTAATTAGGCCAGTGCATATTTTTTTTAGAAATACTATGTCCAAATAATTTCTTCGTTCTTCTAGGGAGTTCATGTGGAAATATGATAGTCGTTCTTCATATGTTTTAATCTTTTTAAGAACTCAATGACCAAACGCAAGATGCCGTACCATCTTTTTTTGGACACGCTCAAGTCTAGCAACATTTACTTTATAATGTGGCGACCAAACAATTTGAGGCGATTTGAGAGACTGTAATCGAGATCTCCGTAAAAATAAATTTGTTCAACAAAAATAGCAATCAGTAGAAGTTACCTTATTAATAATTCTGTTGTGCAGTGTTCAAAATGTATCAGTAATTGTTTTCCACAAATAGTTTCCAGTGACACTCAATTTAAACACAAAACAAAATCTGTAGTGGAACTCCCGTGGTAACGATACAGTAAGCAGAACAATGACAGTAGGTATATAACTTTAAATTAACAAAAAAAAAACTATATCTAAATTATTATTTATACCAATTATTAAATTGTTTATCGCACGGTTGAGGATCGTGCACTGTGATACATTATAAAAAAGTGAAAATAATAAGTGTAACAGGTAATGTGGAAAAAATAAAGACGGTACTTGTAAATTTATTATTAACCGTGAATATAACTGTACTGTTCTCTTCGTTCATTCCGCGTCTACGTCATAAGTTACGATACTGTGTTTACCGCTAATTAGCTATGAACTGCTTGGGATGTAAGAAAGCTGCCAGCCAGTCTGACTTACTTAAATGTGTTGCATGTAAAGCGTGCTATCACTACCAATGCATTGAATACTCGTCAGCATATTCTAAGTCAAATATTAGAGAACTGAATCGATCGTGGCGCTGCGAGTCATGTGCATATATTACTCGTAGAACTAGAAATGATGATGCTCCCGTAGGATCGCGACATAGGCTGAACAATGTTCCAGTGGCTTCGGCTCAATCACTGCCTGCTTCCCAACCCTCTCATGGCAAAATTTCAAGCAATGACTCACTTGATAACTCTTTTTCTAAATCAATTAATTGGAATAATGGGTGTGAACCATTCAATATTGATTCAAGATCTACAATCAACATGAGACAATTTAGTCAGCTTATTGATTTTAAGTTAGATAGTCTCAGATCTACACTCTCCCTTGAAATTCAGGAAAAAGTGAAATCTGAAGTGAAAGCTGTTGTGGAAACAATTAAACAAGAGTTTACTGAAACTCCAGACTTTATATCTAAAGAACAAAAAGACACAAGAACAAATCTTGATCAGGCTATTAAGAGAATTACTGAACTCGAAGCACAGAAAGCCAAGGTACAATCTGATATGGCTAAGTTGGAGTATCGTCTTTGTCAATCCGAAAAAGCTTCAAGGAGCTGTAACTTAAAGGTTCAATGTATTCCAGAGCGCCGGAATGAGAACTTAGCCATGTTGTTTAAGAAGCTTTGTGAACAAATAAAAATGCCCATATCGGACAGTGATATGCGCTCGTGTCGTCGAATTGCCAAACTTAACCCCTCATCTGACAGGCCTCGAAATGTATTTGTAACACTTCCATCTGAACGTCACCGTGATGCAATTATATCAGGCGTCAAGAGATACAACAAAGGTAATCCGATGGATCACCTAATTTCCGTTCACATCGGAGTTAGTGGAGATAAAATACCTATTTTCTTGGGTGAACACCTTTCAAAGCAATGTAAGGACTTGCATGCAGCCGCGCGACATCTGGCTAAGGATAAGGGATGTAAGTACGTATGGGTTAAATTCGGCCGAGTATATATAAGAAAAGACGACACCTCACCCGCTATTTACATTAAAGATATCATGAGTCTTGAGAAGCTAATTTTGTGATATATATTACTTATTGTTTTGTATAAATATTTAGTTTTAAGGTTATACGTTTATTACGTTATTTGGATTTTTAAATATCAGTTTTTTTTATGAAAATATTTTATCAGAATGTTAACCGAATAAGAAGTATCTTAACGGAATTGTACAAAAATATCCTAATTGAGAATTATGATATTATCTGTTTATGCGAAACAAACCTAGATAGCTCTTTCTCTAATTGTTCCGGTGGGGGTGTTCTGTTAGCACTTAAGCAAAATCTATTTGCAATTAGACATCCCGAACTTGAAAGCTCATCTGAGGATATATGGATAACAGTACGAGAGAACCGAGGACCTCGTGGATTTAACTTAAATATATACCTTGTATACTTACCTCCCGATCTGAATGTCACTCAATGTCGCACTTTTTATGGTAATTGTTGTAATACGCTTTTAAATCTAAACAATTCTAAAACTATTATTCTCGGTGATTTTAATGTGCCTGGTATTACATGGTCGTGCGATAACATTTCCATTCCTCGCCTGTGCCCTAGTAAAGCCTACGATACCAAATCTTCGCTACTTATTGATCTACTGGAGATGGGTGGCCTGTCGCAATATAATTATGTTCGCAATTCAAATAATCGTACTCTTGACCTTTTTATGACAGGTCTGACAGACGTATCTTTATCTGAGAGTTCCCCATTATGTATGCCCGACCGACACCACCCAGCCATTGAGATCGATGTGTCTATTGAATCTAATATTAAAAATATACAAAACAAATCTATTATGGTGCCTAACTTTCGTAAATGTGACACAAAAAGTTGTATACTACAACTTAATAATAACACATGGGACAGTATTTTAAGCCATAGTGATGTCAACTTGAGTGTTAAATATTTTTATGAAATACTTAACGACACAATAAAAAGAAACACAAAATATAAGCGAATAGGTCGATGGAACTATCCTATTTGGTTTTCAGAATCTTTGAAAGCCTGTATAGAAGAGAAAAATCGTATCCATAAAAAATATAAAAAAACCAATAATCCGAGGGACTTCGACGAGTTTCGTTTATTACGCTCTAGGTCCAAGGCTCTGATTAAGGCTTGTTATAACTCATTCCTTTTAACTGTGGAAGAGTCGCTTAATAATTCAACCAAACTATTCTTTTCTTATATTAAAAGTAAAAGACTTGGACCGTCAATCCCCGAGACCATTAAGTTTGGTGACAAAATTGCAACTGGTGGTGAAGCCGCAGCCGAACTCTTCTCCGAGTATTTTTCATCAGTTTTTGAACCAGATAGGCACATGAACGATTCTTTATCAAGTCAGCCTACTATTAATTATCCTCTATTTTCAGTGCACATATCTAAAGAGGATATTTTAAAGAAACTCAATGCATTGGATCCTAACAAAGGAGCTGGGCCAGATAGCATTCCTCCCTACTTTATTAAGCATTGCTCAGAGGCTCTGATAGACCCTCTTTACTTGATTTTTAACAAATCTATACAAACTGGTGTTTTTCCTCATGCTTGGAAAGAAGCACACATCATACCAATACACAAATCGGGTGACCCTAGCGACTGTACTAATTATAGGCCTATAAGCATCTTATCCAGTTTTGCCAAAATATTAGAGTGCTTAGTTTACGACCACCTATACCACCACTTTATCCCGCATATCACCCAGAAGCAACACGGTTTCTTAAAAGGAAGGTCAACCGCCAGTAACTTGATGGAGTATACAGACTTTATTTGTAGAGCTTTCAACGATCATGGTCAAGTTGACTCTATCTATACTGACTTCCAAAAGGCTTTTGATAGAGTAAACCATAGAATATTGGCCTGTAAATTGGAGACTATGGGTCTGCATGATTGCCTCTTACGTTGGATAAAATCTTATATATCCAATCGTAGTAAATTAGTAGCTCTGAAGGGATTCTACTCACGACGAGTCTATAATATCCGGCGTTCCTCAGGGCATCTCGGCCCATTGATGTTTATTATGTATATTAATGATCTGATCCCTAGGCTAAGAAATGTTTCCCTGCTTTATGCGGATGACCTTAAAATTTTTAGTCGAATTAAAACTGTTAGTGATTGTATTGATCTACAATTGGATCTTGATACTCTACTCGATTGGTGTAGTGCTAACAGTATGACTTTGAGTATAAATGCTCCATTATATCTTTCACTCGTATTAAAAACCCAATTTTGTTTGACTATAAAATTGATAATATACCACTTGAGCGGAAGTTTGTTTTACGGGATCTAGGTATTGCTTTTGACTCGAAACTAACTTTTAAATATCACTATGAAGAAATAGCCAAGAAATGTAATAAGCTATCTGGCTTCATATGCAGAGCTACTAAAGAATTCAAGTCACTACATAGTTTACTGTTACTCTATAAGTCGCTAATCCTGAGCCAAATCGAGTACGCCTCCATTGTCTGATCACCTCAATATAATACATATACTGATATGCTTGAGTCTATTCAAAGACGTCTTCTTCGCGTATTGACGATTAGGTTTGGTCTAAAAAGGGAGCTGACTACATATGAGGAAAGGCTATCTCACTTCAAGTTACTGAGCCTCGAGAGTCGCCGCAAATTGCATGGCCTAACGATTTTATACAAAATACTGGATGGCACAATTTCTACTTCCCTCTTGTCGAATATCCATCTAAGAGTTCCCAATCGGTCTTAAAGACATGAACAGCCTTTTATCATTCCGTTCTGCAATAATAACGTGTCCTTCCATAACCCTATCTATATAATTTGTCGTCAATACAATGCACTACTACTCGAAATCAGTGAAGTACCTGACATCCACAGTTCATCTGTTTGTAAATGGAAATCTAGTTTATATAAATTCCTTAATTAGTTTAAATTTAAAAAAAAAAGCATCATAATATAACTACCATAATTATTCACTTCTATTTGTCCAAATATATATTCTCTCTATCTTTTTCTTTTATAATACTACATTACCTAAAGTTAGTTTTAAAATCGCTATTTCTGTTGTATTTGCATAGTTATTAATTTATGCTAAACATGCTGAGTACACACCCTCGTGGAGTTGCAGCCTATCTTGTATTGAGCTGATAGTTTATTTTTTTATTATGTATTTGTTGTAATTCTGTTGTGTGTACCTATTAAATAAATAAATAAATAAATAAAAACAACACTGCAGTACTCTAAATGACTTCTCACCAAACAGTTGTACATTATTTTTTTAGTCATTGGGTCTTTAAAATTCTTTGCCTCTCTTAAAACAAAACCTAATAATTTTGAAGCTTTATGTACTATTTTATCTGTATGAGTGTTAAAATTCAATTTGGTATCAAAATGAATTCCAAGATCACGTATACACGTGACTTCTTCCAACATGACTCCATTTAAGTGATACGACGTAGGCAGCACATTCTTATTTTTCTTAAATTTAATATGTTTGCATTTTCTTACATTAAGTGACATATCGTTAAGCTCGCACCAATTTTCCAAACTATCAAGTTCTTCCTGCAGATGATAGGCATCGTTCAGTGACTTGATAACTTTACAGATCTTGAGATCATCAGCAAAAAGATAAACTTTGGAATACTTAAAACATTCAGAGATATCATTAATAAACATATTAAAGAGGTGCGGTCCGAGATGCGATCCCTGTGGGATTCCTGAGGTCGCTATGTATGATTCCGAAGTATACCCATTGATAACCACTCTTAGTTGCCTATTGCAGAGATATGAGCGAAACCAACTCAACAAGGGATCCGACACTCCATACTTCTGCAATTTGTATTTTAAAATTTCTTGATTGACGGTGTCGAAAGCCCTGCTGAAGTCGGTGTATACGGCATCTATTTGTGCTTTACCATCGACTGCTTACACAATTCCTTCAGTATACTCAACAAGATTTGTTGCTGTCGATTTGTTTTTAATGAAACCATGTTGCTGAGTATCAATTAATTGCGATAATTGCCACGTGATTTTTTCACAAATAAAAGATTCAAATATTTTAGCTAAGATAGACAAAATAGCTATGGGTCTATAATTCGAAACCAATTTGAGACAACAGATTTGTCTCCATCCTTATAAACGGGTACTATCTTTGTTTCTTTCCAAACCTTTGGAAAGATCCCGTTTTGAATAGAAGTGTTAAATATTATTTCTAAAGGAACAGATAGTTCAGCAGCTAATTTGATCAAAAACACAGGTGGAATACCATCTGGGCCCGCACCCTTCGCTTTGTCTAGTCGTATTACAGCTTTTTCGATTTGGTTGTGAGTGATATGTACAGTACGCAGAACGTTACTGCTCTCACATATAACATTTTCATCGTTCAGACGTTTTAGTGAAGGCCTTGTATAAACCGATGAGAAATGTGAAGCAAATAAATTTGAAATGGTATTACTTTTATCTGAACTTTCATGGCCATAAGACATTTCTGCCGGATAGTTACTTAAACCACCCCTTTTCATTTTTAGATAACTCCAAAAATATTTTGGGTTACATTTAATTTGAGCTTCGACAAAGGAAATATATGAATTGTAGCAATTTTGTATTAACATGTCGCCATCGCCTTTTCAATATTTTGTATCGAATTTCTTCCATTGGATTATTATATTTTTTTATTTTCATTCTTAATTTATATTTTTCTCTTAGTCTTTTGATAAGCACATTCGAGTACCAAGGAGGATATTTCACACTTTTAGGTCTAATTTTTGGGACATATTTATTAATTTTACTATCAATATGGTTATAAAGTGAAGAAACCATCTCATCTACTGCCAGAGAATGAAAAGTTTCCTCCCCATTAATTTTGTTTAATTCTATAGCAATGTTAGTATAGTCAGCCTTAAAAAATTTTAATTTTTCTACATTACTGTAGTTCAAAAAATTTATGTTTTTTTTAAAAGATATCGAAAATTCAAATGGAGGATGATGTGGATCTATTTTAGATATAACATGAGATGCATTCTGTAGGTGAACACAATAGGGCATTCGTGACAAAAGCAAGTCAAGTATCCGGTTATTTATATTAGGCAAATTGTTAAATTGTTTTAAATCCATTATAAAGTCCCAAAGCATTCTTTGCATATTACACGAAATATGG